>NW_002987837.1:37500-45501 GCF_000006295.1 Pediculus humanus corporis | reverse complement strand
GAGAGAGAGAGAGAGAGAGAGAGAGAGAGAGAGAGAGAGAGAGAGAGAGAGAGAGAGAGAGAGAGAGAGAGAGAGAGAGAGAGAGAGTGAGTTAAAATCACGTTTTCGAACTTTTATATAAGATGAAAATTTATTTTTTTATTTTTATTTTTTATTTTTTTAAAAAGGAAAAACTAAAAACATGATGACAGAAAAAACGGAAATATAATCTTTGTTTTTCCGCAAAGTTTAGTTTTCCCGGAAATAAATATTTATTCATTTCTTGCATTTTAAAAGCGAAAGAGAGAAAGAGAGAGGGAAGGAAGAGAAATATATACTTAGAGTGAGAGAGAGAAAAAGAAATATATACTTAGAGTGAGAGAGAGAAAAAGAAGTAGATACATAGTAAAAGAGAAGGAGAGAGAGAAAAAGGGAAGTAGATACTTAGTGTGAGAGAGAGAGAGAGAGAAAGAATGAAGATACGAAAATGAACGTGTGTATATGTATCCTCAAACGAGAAAGAGATAGAGAGAGAAATAAATAGATAAGTAGAGAAATAGAGAGAGCAAGAGAGAAAGAGAAAGAGGGAGGTTAGAGTGAGAAAGAGGGAGAGAGAGAGAGAGAAAATAAAGGCACAAAAATAGAACGTGTGTATATGTATCCTTAAATAAGAAAGAGAGAGAGGGAAATAAATAGATAATTAGTGAGAGAGGGAGAGAAAAAAATAAGTAGATAATTAGTGAGAGAGAGAGAGAGAAAGAGAAAAAATGAAGGCAGAAAAATTGAATGTTAGTATCCTCGAATAAGAAAGAGAGAGTGAGAGAGAGAGAAATAATTAGATAAATAAAGAAAGAGAGAGAAAATGTAGAAAAAAAATTGAACGTTTGTATATACATCCTCGAATGTGTGTGAGAGAGACAGAGAGAGTTAAAAAAAAAAGTAAATCGATTTTGTTTTGGAAAATTTTTTTTTCTTTTATTTAATTTTTTAATTTTTATCAAGTTGGCATTAGCGAAACTTAAAAAAATTTTATTTATTTATTTATTTATTTTTTTTGTAAAACATATAAAAAATAATCGACAACGAAAATCCGTGGAGGAGCGACGACTTTTCGTATTTCGGCCATTTGTAATTTATATATTATTCAAAAAGTAATTTTGACGTCATCGTTTTAGTGTTCGTTTTTAATGACTAAAAATTCTCTCCGGTTCATCTCTTTTTCATTTCCTTTGGGTTTTTGTGTCATTTCGACTCGTTTTTTTTTATTATTATTAAAGGGAAGTTAAGGAGGAAAAGAGAGAGGAAGGGAGAGAGGAACAGAGAGAGAGAGAGAGAAATAATAATAGGCCCAAAACTTTTTTTTTTTTTTTTTTTACTATTTTATTAACGTTTAGTAAGTCAAGTCAAGATTAGTGTTAGAACAAAAACAAAACCAACAACCGGATGTCCGTCACCTTCAATTCGATTTTAACCTTGAAACAAATGGAAAATTCTTTTTTTTTTTTTTAATTTTAAAAATGGCCGACGGAGAATTAAATCAAGACCGTATATAAATATAAATCTTTTTGAATAAAGCCAAAAAGAGAGGAAAAAAAAAAAAACGTTCGTAGCCATTAATCCGATCACGGATATTAAACAAATCCCGTACGTACACCATACGGCGTTTGTTTGTTTGTTTGTTCAAAACAAACAAATACAAATTTTAATTGTTTAAAATATACAAAAATTCATATTTTTATACACGTATGTAAAATTCTCGTGAGTATTCTTTCATCTCCATTATCGTTCGTTAGTTGTTATTAATAATAATAATAATAATAAACTAAGAGAGAAAGAGGGATACCATGAGTATACGCGTAAGAGAAAGAAAGAGAAAAAGATTATTATTATTATTATCATTATTATTCGTTTTTAAAATATATATATATTTAATAGTTTTGAATTTTATAAAATATAATTGTCACGGTTTTGTAAATAATTTTCAAAATGAAAAGTTTTCTAAAGTTTTCCGTTTAAATAAAAAAAAATTTGTGTGAATATCGAATCGAACGATGGTTGACTTAACGGTTCGAAAATTTTCTCGTAACGGTTTTTAATTTAAAAAAAAAAAAATGATGATGATGGTGATGATGGCGGTGGTGGTGGTGGTGATGATGATGATGATGGCGGTGGTGGTGGTGGTGATGATGATGATGATGATGATGGCGGTGGTGGTGGTGGTGGTGATGATGACGATTATGATGATGATAATGATGATGTTGATGACGGTGATGATGATGATGATGATGATGATGATGACGATGACGACGATGATGATGATGACGATGATGATGACGATGACGACGATGATGATGATGATGATGATGATGATAATGACGGTGATGATGATGATGATGACGGTGATGATGATGATGATGACGGTGATGATGATGATGATGATGGCGGTGGTGGTGGTGGTGGTGATGATGACGATTATGATGATGATAATGATGATGTTGATGACGGTGATGATGATGATGATGATGATGATGATGACGATGACGACGATGATGATGATGACGATGACGACGATGATGATGATGACGATGATGATGACGATGACGACGATGATGATGATGATGAGGATGATGATGATAATGACGGTGATGATGATGATGATGACGGTGATGATGACGATGATGATGATGATGATGATGTCGTTGGTGGTGATGATGATGATGATGGTAGAGGAAAAGTGTGAGTTGTTAGAAGGTTTACAAAAATTAAAAAGTTTGTACTTGTTTGTTGTTTGTAGGTTTGTTGTTATTAAAAATTTCATTAATTTTTTTTTTTTTTTTAATATCAAATGAAGAAATATTTAGGAATTAAAAACCGCACAAGAACCGCCATTTTTGTTTTTATTTATAATCAGTTTAAAAAAGGTAGTAAGAAGAAGAAGAAGAAGAAGGAAAATTTTTTTTTTTTTAATTTAGAAAGAGAGAGAGAGAGAGAGGGTGAACTTAATGTTATTTTCGTAGGCGGAAAAAAGAAAAAAAAATTTGAATGTAAAAAAAAAAAAAAAAGCTGCGGGTAGACAAACAATTTTCCTTGATGATGATTATTATTATTATTATTTTCTTTTCTTTTTTTGTATTTTAATTGAGTAAAAAAAAAAAAAAAAAAAAGAGGAAAAGAAGAAGAAGAAGAAGTAGAAGAAGATGAAGAAGAAACGAGTAGGCAGTAAAACAGAAGGAATGATAAAATTTGTTTTTGTTTGACCTTTTTCAATTTAGTTTTTCTCTCTCTCTCTCTTTCTCTCTCCCCCCGTCTGCTAATTTCTTTCTTTTTGTTCTTTTTGTTCTTTTTTTTTTTTTGTCTTTCTTTACTTTTTCTTCATTTAACAAAAAAAAAAAAAAACAAAAACCTACCAGGAGAATGAAAATAAATGTCCAGCTCATTAGTGGAAAGACGCAAAACTCAAATAAAAATAGCTTTAACATCCTTTTTTTTTTTTTCTTTTTTTTTTTCACTCTGGAAAAGTTTTAATGACGGTTTCCTCCCTCCCCTTTCTTTCCCCTCCCCTCCCCTCCCCATTTCCACTTCCTTTTCCCTTCTCTTTCTTCTTATTTTTCTCTTTCTTTCTTTTTTTCTTCCTCTCTATCTTTTTTTTTTAACCGCGGTAAATTAAAAAAAAAAAAAAAAAACAAAACAAAGAAAGGGAAATATTTTGTTTTGAATTTTTATATTTGACTTTTATTATTATTATTATTATTATTATTATTAACATCATCATCATTATTATTATTATCATTAATGAGTTTTGTTTTATTTCCGTATCCGATTTTGTGTTACCCGGTAATGAACGTAAATTCATTTTTTCTCCGGATTTTGAAATCGGGAACTTTATTTCATCTCCGATTGTTTACGTCATCATCATCATCATCATCATCATCATCATCATCATCATCATCATCATCATCATCATCATCATCATCATCATTATTATCATGGTCACTTTTAAACACGACAAGGCTCTTATTTGTCGGGGTTTTTAAGCATTTATCATTATTATCGTTATTATCATTATTATTATTATTATTATTATTATTATTATTATTATTATTATTATTATTATTATTATTATTATTATTATTATTATAAATTCGAATAACGACGTGTGTGAAAATTATCATTCCGTAAAAATTGATATAAAAAAAAAAAAAAACTTTTTGTGTGCGTTTCGAATGAATAAATTTTTCGGTTTCTCTAATGCCACGAAAGTTTCAATAAAAAAAAAAAAAAAAGAAATAAAAATAATAATGATAATAATAATAATTATTTAGTTTTTGTATAAGGAAATATTTTTTCCCTTTTTCGAGAAAAAAAAAAGAGAGAAAGAGAGAGAGAGGGAGAGAAAATAGAAAATGAAGATGCATGGATCCCAAGGCGATCGAATGAAGGGAAAAATGCAAAAGAAAAAGAGAAAAAAAAAAAAATCTTTCGTTATTATTATTATTATTACATCCATTCCGCCATTTTCGATTTCACATCATCCCTTTCCCATTATTATTATTATCATCATCATCATCATTATTATTTCTTTTTCTAAAGGTTGAAAACTTTGAATTTTTTTTTCTTTTTCATCCTATTAAAATTAATTAACGATCAGGGTCAAATTATAATGGCGGAAAAATTTTAAGGTAAATATGTGTGGGTATGCGAGTGCGTGGGCGGTTGGGTGCGCGGGCGGGTGCGTACATATCGAGTTGGTAATAATTTTGTTAATGGAATTTAATAATCTCATCGTTTTCTCTCTCTCTCTCTCTCTCTCTCTCTCTCTCGTTTTAGTCTTTTTCTTCCATTAATCATTATAATCGTTGTTGTTGTTGTTGTTGTTGTTGCTGTTTTTATTCCGGCGTTTGTTTGCCGTTTGTTTCAATTGGGATTCGTTACAAAAAAAAAAAATGATAATAATGATGATTATGAAAAATTTTTCTCGTCGCCCCCAAGGTCCTAATAATTTTAATAAATTATCCCAATTTTATTTAATCCATTGAAAAAAAAAAAAAAAATGATTATTTTTAAATATTTGAAATTTGAATTATGGCGGGTTTTTTTTTTTTTTTTTTTTAAACTAACCATAATGCCTAGCAAAACAAATATGGCGATCGTGTGAAACGATTGGCACATGCGTTTACCTCGTGTCAACTTATTCATATTAATTTTAATAGTTTTATTTAACGATTTAGGTATAAATTATATATCAAAAGTTTTGTCATTTATTCTAGTTTATTGTGATATAATTAGTTTTTTTTATATTATTAATTAATAATTATATTTTTTTTTTAGTTTGAATTTACAAATGGTCAACGATTGCATGTGAAACAAAAGGAAGCATGGGGAATTGAAAATATTAAAAGATGCTTTACTACATTTGATTATTATTGGTAAGTACTTCATTTAATTACTTGAATTTCACTTGCCTTAAAACATTAGGTTAACAATGAAATGAAACAAATACCCAAAAAACAGTTTACAAAAATTTTACATTTATTTGTTTGATTATGAGGTGGTTTAACTAATCATCTTTTTCATCTCATCATAAAAAAATAAGAGTTGAAGGTATTTGATAAAAATATTTAATAATAATAATAATAATGATTGATTTGATATATATATATATCAACTCAGTGTACAAATTTCTATACTCTCTAATCTTTAAGGGTTGATTTACTGATTGTTGGTTGTTTTATGTCTTTTCTTGAGTTAGTTGGGTCTCATTACAACATAGTTTATCATAGAGATAGTTTAATACCCTCTTTAAATCTCTATCAAAATCAAGGGGAATTGGTAACCTATATAATAATTGGTTTTAGTGTGGGGAATTATGAAAAGACACAAAAGACTCCATTTAATAACATCATTGTACATCTCTTGAGCTGATTATAAGTAGTTGAGGTAAATACCTCCTATTGTATTAAATAAAAATAGATGGTTGAGTAAAAATATTTGTAATCGATTCACATATTGTATCAGGTGAATATAAAATCTCTGTGCTCCTGATTTTAAATGTGAAACCACTGATTGTATTTTATTTTACTCTTCACCTCCTTGTATCTTATGTTTGTCTGTTACATTGTAACATATTTTGCATATTTTTAGTGTAAAATTTTAATTTAGTTTAGAAAAATTCTGGACTGCCTTGAGATTATACTTAAGTTTATAGGTACAATATTGTAACATTTGTATATTGTGCTGCATACATTAAAGATGGAATGAATCCATGAGGGAATCCTTTAGCAAAAGGGATGGAAATAGTAGGAAAATTAAGTATTTAAGTAGTTTTAAGGAAAAAGTATAGTCTTTTACTAGGTACACTTAAAAAGTTCATACCTAAGATAATAATAATGACTGATTCATAATTGTAATAGAGCAAATTGAGGAAAAGATAAAGACAGAACCAAAAGACAAATCTTATTCTATTGTTGATCTGAGTAAGCTCTTGACAAGGTTGTGAATCTCACTTTTCCTGTTCCTTGCCACTCCAAAGATGACAATCACTGGAGTCCAGTACAGGAAATAACTCGTTCCCGTCGAATAAGGTGGTTTCTCAGGAAGACTTACAATAATTATTGTGATGTCATAGGTTATAACAAGATGGAATCTATCCATCAGCCATGTAGAATCACTGATATTCCTTAGGGATCGGGTAGGGAAACCTCGAATAAACGTTGAAAAAAAAGCTCTGGCAAACTTTAAGACGAATCGTCGTGTGATTACGAGTGAAAATAATAATAATAATAATAATAATAATAATAATAATAATAATAATTAATGATAAAAACGACGACGACAACGATGACGATGACAATAACGAGAACGAAAACGACAGCAACTATGAAAAAAAAAAAAAAAAAAAAAAAAAAAAAAAATGATGTTTGCAATTGATGCATTAATTTTCATTGATTGTCTACTACCACTCCCTTTTACTGTCAGTCACGAAAAAGGACAAAAACTCGGATGAGGGGGAGGGAGGAATAGGAGAAGGAGGAGAAAGGGGGAAAGGGAATAGAAAATTTACAAAACAATATGTGCATTAAAAAAATTATTATTATTATTGTTAATCGTTATCATTTCGGAGAAAAAAAAAAACTTGTTTTATTTTAAATGTTTCCATTTCCGGTTTGTCGAATTTTATCTGTTGTAATTCAAAACAAAAAATTTATTTACTCTATTTAATTCATTCGAACGTTTGTTTTGTTTGTTTATTTTTTTCAGTTTTCTTTCTCTATGAAATAATAATTTTTGTTTTTCTGTCGGTACATTTTTTTAATTTTATTATTATTTTCCACCATTAAACACGACAAGGCTACTTGTCGGAGTTTTTAAGTATTTATCCGAGGTTTCTACCCGATTCCTTAGGGACAAATACTCGAATTTCGGTGGTGCCACTTATTATAAGATAGCACCACATCAATTCTTGAAGGTCTTCCTGAGTCCGTCTTTTTCGATGGGAACGATTTGTCTCCTGAACTGGGCTCCGGTGACTAACATCTTTGGAGTGGCCAGGGTCAGAAGCAGTGAAATTCACATTCTCGTCGAGCTGCCTCAGGTCGACAGTAGAACAAGATTTGTTTTTTGGTTCTTACTTTGTCTTGTTCTCATTTTTTTTTTGCTCTTTTTAAGCCAACGGCACGTGGCGTTCTCAAACGGTCACCCATCCAAGTTTGCACCACGCCCGATGCTGCTTAACTTCGGTGATCGTACGGGAACCGGTGTGTCCAGCATGCTATGGCCGTTGGCTTATTATTATTATTATTATATACGATCGATTGATTAAATAATATGGCGTGGGGGGATGGAGATTTTTTTTTTTCTTAAATACTTTAAATTTATTATTATTATTATTATTATTATTAAATTGAAATAAAAAATAGAGAGAGAGAGAGAGAGAGGGAGGGAGGGAGGGGGAAAAAACGTCGTTTCGAATTTCTTTTTTTTTTTTTTTTTTTTAATTTTAGAAAGTTGAGAAATGAAAATGAA
>NW_002987837.1:0-35000 GCF_000006295.1 Pediculus humanus corporis | reverse complement strand
ATATTTAAAAATGAAAATTTTTTTCTCTTTCTTTCTCTTTTTCTTTTTTTTCTTTTTCTTATTCGTAATTATTATTATTATTATTGTTATTACGTAATATCTTTTAAGGTAGTCTTTCGCGAAAAAAGTAAAAAGGAAAAAAGGAAAAAGAAAAAAAATTAATCTTAATTCCTTTGACAAGTGAAAAAGGAAAAAAAAGAAAAAAGGTGACTCGAAAATTTTTTCAAAACGGAAATTCATCCGGAAAAATTTGTTTTTTTCCCTCCTTTTCCTACATCTTTTTTTAAAGGTTTTTTTCAAAGCAAGGAAAAAGGAAAGAAAAGGAAAGGAAAGGAAAGGAAAGGAAAGAAAAAAAAGGTTTAAAAAGTTTTTTTTTTTTTTTTTTATTAAATTTGATACCGGGTGACTTATCAAATTGTTTTTTCGAATATAAAAATCAAGTCAGATTTTTTTTTTTTTTTTTTCTATTGTTGAAATTATTATTATTATTATTATTATTATTATTATTATTATTATTATATTCCCGCCATTTTGATTGAAAATTTTTCTATACTAAACCGGTTGTTAAATTTTTATTATTATTACTCTAGGCTAAAAAAATTTTTTACTTAATCTTTTTTCCTTTTATTCTTTACCTTTGGGGTTAAAATTGCATCTGAATTTAACAAGTACAAATTGTGTGTGCGTGTGCGTGTGCGTTCGTGATTGTGTGTTCTTCTGCCACGTTTTCTTTCCGGTGATAAATCCCTTTATTTAATCATGATTAAAAATTATTTGTTTAATTTTTTTTTCGTCGTCGTTGTCGTCGTCGTTGTCGTCGTCGTTGTTGTTGTTGCTGTTTTTAATTCTTTCTTTTTTATTTTTTTTTATTTTTTTATTTTTTCGTTTTTAGAAATAAAGCCATTAAGAAAAACACCCTCGAGTTGTTTTAAGTTTTTTTTCTCTTTTTCTTCTACGTCTTCGTCTTTTTCTTCTCATCTTTTTCTTATTTAAAATGCGAAACAACCGGTAGGGAGGAAGGAAAGAATGAGAATAAATGAAATTTTATTTTTAATTTACCGTCATTATCATTCAATTTTTTTTTTTTTTTTAATTTTAATTATGTTTTTATTATGAGAGTAATAAATTAAATAGAATGAAAAGAAAACGAGTTCTTGCCGTGAGAGAAAGAGAGAGGGGGAAGGGGGAGGAGGAAGAGGAGGGAAAGGAAAAGAAATATGGAGAGGGAGATGAGGGAGGAGAAAGAGAGAAAGCGATCGAAAAAGAAAGAGAAAGAGTGGGAGAGATAATGAGAGAGAGAGAGAGAGAGAGAGATAAGAAGGAAAATTCTTGTAGAATAAGAGAGACAGAGAAAAAGGTGGAAAAAGAAGAAACTAAAAATGAGAGAGAAAAGAGAAGGAAAATCTTTAGAGAAAGAGAAAAAAAGAGAAAAAGGAAGAGAAAGAGAGAGAAGAATAAAAGATTTACGAAAACAGAGTTAGAGAGGGAAAAGAATAAAAGTGTCACGAAAGAAAAGAGAGACAGAGAGAGAATGTAAGAGACACGAAGGAAGAGAAAAGAGAGAGAGAGAGAGAAAGGAAGAAGAAGGAAAATTCTTGCTGAATGAAAAAAAAAGAGAGAGAAAGAAAGAGCAGAAGGAAGAGAAAGAGAGAAGAAGGAAGGAAAAAGAGAGGGGGAGAGAAAGGAAGAGAAAAAGAGAGAAAAGAAGGAAAGGAAAGAGAGAAAGAAAGAGAGAGAGAGAGAGAGAGAGAGAGAGAAGAATGAAAGTTTATGCAGGAACTGAAAGAGAGAGAAATGGTGTGAAACGAAATTCAATATGGCGTCGCGTTTAAAAAAAGGAAAACAACCAAACGAAAATTATTATTATTTATTTATTTATTACCTTTTCGAAAATAAGAAAATTTTTTTTTTTTTTTTTTTTTTTTTTTTGTACGTAGGAGAAGAGCGTCAGTATAAACGTTATGTATATTTATATCGAACGTGTCACAAGAATCATTAAATTTTATATATTTAATAAAACGTATAAAGTACGTAGTCTTGTTTTTAAAGGAAGGGGGGGGGGTTTCATTCTCTGTGGGATGCATATAATACGCGACGAATACGTCGAATTTATTATTATTATTTTCAACTAAATTCCCTTTCCCCCCACCCTATTTTTTGTATTTATCCTGTTTTTTCCCCTTTTTTTTCTCTCTTGTTCGTCGGAATATACATTATTATTATTATTATTATTTTTTGGATAAATTCCAGTAGATAAAAAGCGACACGAATTATTTTACAAAAAAAAAATGAAAAATATGAAAATTGTTCGTTTGTTACTCTGTGAGTGTTTAGACATTTTTTTTTTTTTTTTAGGATTCTTGATTGCTTTTGTTAATTATTTTTCTCAGAAGGGAATTTAAAAGAAAAAACGAGTAAATTTTAAAAGTTGAGGCGAAAAAGAGAGAAAGAGAGAGAGAGAGAGCGGAAAGAAATGATGACGATGGGTAAAAAGAGAGAGAGAGAGAGAGAGAGAGAAAGGAAGCCTGAGGATTTAAAAAAAAAAAATTTTTTTCACGTTGGGAAATTGAAAACTTTAAATGATTTTCCCTCCCTCCCTCTCTTTCTCTCTCTCTCTCTCTCTGTTCTCTTGCTTTCTCTCTCTCTTTTTCTTATTTATTTTTCTGTCCGTCTGTTTCTTTTTACGAAAAAATTTTCCGAACCAGTTTTTTTTTTTCCCCAACTAAAGTTAATTGAAATCCTAAACGATTCGAAAAACGTTTTCCGTTTCCGGTTTCCCCAAAAAAAAAAAAAAAAAAAAAAATTTGCAATACGATTCATTTGATTTATTTAATTATCTCTCTCTCTCTCTCTCTCTCTCTCTCTCTCTCTCTCTCTCTCTCTCTCTCGCTTTAATTGTTTTTCTTTTTCGAAACGTTTTAAGTGACTCCAACGGTTTTTTTTGTGCTCTCTTTTTCTTTTCCTTTTGTTTAAAATAAATAAATAAATAAAACCGAAAACAAGAGAAAAATGCTGTAAAAAAAAAGAGAAAGAAAATAGAAGTAGGAGGAGGGGAGGGGGAGGGAAAAAAGTAAAAATTCACGTTTAAAAAAGATAGAGAGAGTGTGTGGGGGGGGGGGGAAACGAATGCGAGGCAAGAAATCTTTTAAATATTTTATCAAGCACTTTTCAGAGTTTTATGCGGTCAGCAGCGGAAGAAAATTACATTCTATTTAATTATTAATAGAATTCCGGTTTTCTATTTTACTCCTCGTTTCGCATTGGATTCCCTTGCACGCGCACTCACGCACGCACGCACGCACACGTACGCACTTTATCTCTCTCTCACTCCTATTGAAGTTTTCTCTTTAGAAATAAAAAAAGGAAAAAAAAAACGTCAATGGTTTTATTTTCCTTTTTATTTTATTTTTTCCGGAGGATAAAAAAAAAAAAAAAAAAAAAAGAATAACAGGTATATAAAATTTTTAAGTTGTTTCCGGATGAAATTTGTCGGCCTTTTTTTTTTTTTTTTTTTAAAAAATTTATTCGTTGCAACTTTTATTCTCTGTTTTTTTTTTTCTTTCTGTTTTGTTTCCGGTTAAAAGTTTTTTTTTTTTTGTTTTGTTTTGTTTTTGATCTTCTTTCGACTTTTGTTTGTTTGTTTTTTTTTTTTTTTATATAATTTCCGGTCGCGATTAAAACTTTGTCTCATTCAATAACGGAAATAATTTACAAGATTTTGATTTTTTTTTTTTTTTTCAAAAAATGGAAGCGGCGGCGGGTGGGAGGCGGAAGGGGTGGGGGTGAAAGAGGAGGAGTCGGAGAATGATTAAAGATGGATGGATAATGTAGATGGTATCGGAGGAGAGGAGAAGTTAATGAATCGTGGTGTAAAAGAATATAAAAGGAAAATTAAGAGTGAAATGATGAATGATATGGTGATGAAAAGGTCGGGGAAAAAAACAAAAAAAAAAAAAGAGGGAAAATAATGAGAGGAAGAGAGAGAGTGAGGAAAAATACGATAAACCGGAAATAGAAATACGAAATGTTTTTTTTTTTTAGTGTGTGTGCAAGGACGCCGCACACACTTGTTGTCGATATAATAAATAAAATGAAACATTAAACAAACCGTTTTGTTGATTTAAAAAAAAAGACGGAAGGAAACGAAAACGGGATGAGTTGTGGGGGGTGAGGAGGGGATAAAAAAGGGAAAAGAGAAAGGGAAATTTTTTTTTTTTGTTAAATTTTATTTCCGGTTTTTCCTAATAATTTTCACGGTTGAATTCTTTGATAATTTTTTGAATACGTTTTACGAAGGAAGGGAAAGAGAGAGAAAACGCGAGACTTAATTTTTACTAACAAACAAATATTATTATTATTATTATTAAGGTATTAAAAACAACAAGAGCAACAACAACAAAGGAATCGGAGATTAAGAAAATTATTATTATTATTATTATTATTTTTTCAAAGCTTAATCAACTTATAATCTTTCTTAATTAGGTTTTCCTTTTTCTCCCCTTTCCGGTGTTTAAGTTAAAAAAAAAAAAAAAAAAGAAAATTTTCGGTGTGAGAGAACTAAAAAAGGTCGGGTGCGACCTGTTTGTTATTAAATAACAACACGTGCGTGGCACGAGAAAACTCTACAGGTGAACGATATGAAACGAATGAAAAACCATTCAATGAGTGAATGAATGAATGAATGAATGAATGAATGAATGAATCCTTTAAAATGATATCAACGCGCCGCAGGGGTGGCGAGCTCGAAAGATTAAATAAACCTGCTGTGGAAAATTTTTCATCTTTTCTTTCTTTTTTTTTTTCTTTTTTTTTTTTTTACTTCTTTTTCTTTTATTTTTTAATTTTGTTTTGTTATTGTTTCTTAACCGAATTGTTTCAAAACTTTATTAAAAAAAAAAAAAAAAAAAAAAAACAAGAAAATTGTTTCAGAAAAAAAAAGAAAAACTGAGAAGAGAAGTGAGAAAGTGAAATCGTTGAAAAAAATTTTTTTTTTCTTTTTTTTTTTTGAAAGTTGACAGTTTTGTCGTGTAAGGAAGGAAGAAAGGAAGGAAAACGTGGAAGAAGACGAAAATAAATTTTTCTCCTTCTCCCCATCGTTTGTTTTTTTAAATGTTTTCCCGGTGTTGTTATTATTATCGTCTACGATTTTTTTAATTTTTTTAAATTCGAATGAGAAAAAAAGAAAAAAAAACGTGAAGGGAAAAGGAAAAATTCGAAAAGTTTCCTTTTTTTAAAATTGGGATTTAAATCAAGAGAGGGAGAGGGAGAGGGAAGGTTGGGGTGAAGTGACGGACGAGGATAGGGGGAGGAAGGGGAGGTGGAAAAGCGGATCGAAAGATTGGGGAATGAGTGGATCACGTATGAAACGTGACAGACGGAAATTTGTTGCGAGATTTTCGTCGAGTTCTTTGAAGGTGAGCGAGACAATGCAAAATTTCAGGGGATTTTTTTTTTTTTTTAATTTCTACTTCCACGTTTTTTATCTCGTCCGATGTTTATTCATTAGAATGGTTAACTTCTTCCCTATTTTACACACGCACACACGTCTCGTTGTCGTTTTCACAAAGGACAACGGCGGACAAAGGAAAATTTTCATCATTGTATTATCACGTGATTATAATTTTTAAATTTTTTTTCTAGAAAACGTCGAAGATAATACGTGGCAGGGGGAGGGGTCGAAGGGGGTAGAGGTGGGGCAGGCGGGCGGGGTGCGGGAGGGGAGTGCGAAAATAATTTTTTGGTTTTTTCGGTTTTTTTTTTTTTCTCGTTTCTGGGACATAGTTTTTTTTCTCTCTCTTTTCTTTTCACTTTTTACTGTTGCCTTTTTTTTTTTTTTTTTTTTTTTTTAATATATCAAAAGCTGTCAAGAGTTTGTTTGTCGGTTGTCTGGTTGTTTACTTTTTTTTTTGTCTCTTTTTTCCCACCCCCTCTCCTCCCCTTCTGTTTGGAGAAATTTTTTTTAAATTTAATTTTTTTTTTTTTTTTTTTTTAAACGCCGAATTCAATCTGAAATATTATTATTATTATTATTATTATTATTTTCCTTTGAATTTGAACGTTTCGAATGATTTTTCTTTTTTTATTTTACGCGAGAAAAAGGAAAAAATATTCAAAGGAAATTATTATTATTATTATTATTATTATTAATTTTCGAATACTTGAATTTGTTTTTTTTTAATTTATCATAAAAAAAATTTTGCGTAAAATAGTTTAAATGACGTGGCAAGTGGGAGGGGGGAGGAAAAGGAAATATGTGAAAGGAAAAACGGGTAGAAAAGAAAAAAAGGAAGAAAAAAAAATGGCGGGAAAAAGCTAAACTTTTTTTTAGATTTGAAAAATTAATTTTTAACTTACCTTTTTTTTTGTTTTTTTTTATTATTATTATTATTATTATTTTTCTTATTCGATTGCGAAGAAGACGACGACGACGATGACGTCATTTCCCGTCGTTTTTTTTTTTTTTTGTCTTTTTGTTAAAGACGAATTTATTAGAATTTTAAATAAAAAAAAAAAAAGAAAAAAAAATCCGATTTCGAAAGTTGATTTTTCTCAAAGGAAAATTCTTCATTTTTACAAAGATTAATGGCGGGAAGCTTTTTTATGTTTTTAACTTAACTTTTCTCTCTCTCTCTCTCTTCCTCCTCCTCCTCCTCCTACTCTCAACTTCGAGCTTATTTTATTTATTTATTTTTTTTTTGAATTTTGTTCAATTTTATTTATAAAAAAAAATTATTATTATTATTATTTAAATAAAATTTTATTGATTTTTTTTTTTTTTTGAAATTCGAAGACCGAGTTTAGCAATTAAAAGTTTTTTTTTTTTTTTTTTTCTCTTGAAAGTTTGAAAGAAAATGTGATGGAAATAGAAGAGGAGAGGAGCAGAGAGAGGGGGTGGAAGTAGGGAATAGGAAAATAGAGAGAGAGAGAGAAAGATACATAGAAAGGAAGCGAAAATAATAGAAGAAGAGAAAGAGAGTGAGTGAAATAAGTAAAAGTATTAAAAAGAGGAAGGAAGACAAATAGAAAAGTAGGGAAAATATTGAAACAGTAAAAGAGCACAAGAGGGAGAAAGAGAAAGAGAGAAAGAAATAGAGTGAGAGAGTGAATGGGAGAGAGAGAGAAAGAAAGTAAGAGAGTAAATGAGAGAGAAAACGTTGGAATTAGGAAGAATGAGACTGAAATGAGTAAAACGGGACGGAAGGAAACAGAAAAAGAGAGAAACAGAGAGAAAGACAAAGACAAAGACAAATAGAAAAGGAGAGAAAATAATAAAACAGTAAACGAACGAAAGAGAGAGAGAGAGAGAGAGTAAGAGGGTGAATGAGAGAGAAAACGTTGGAATTAGGAAGAATGAGACTGAAATGAGTAAAACGGGACAGAAGGGAACAGAAAAAGAAAGAGAGAGTAAGAGGTATAGGGAGGAAAACCCGAAGAGAGATTTTCCGCAACATGGAAATCAATAAAAAAAAAAAAAAAGAAAGAAAAAGGAAAAAAAAATCTTAAAACGGGCATAAATCCATTAAATTAAATTAAGTAATTTTATTATTATTATTATTATTGAAAGTTCGGTGAGCTGGAGTCTTTTTGAGTGCAAAAGTCATAGACTTCCGTTTTGAGATCAACATCATCATCATCATCATCGTCGTCGTCGTCGACGTAGTCGTTTTACGAATTATTATGCTTTATTCTATCATTTCTCATATTCCACAGTAGTATATTTCATCGTGTTTTCGCCGACTTTCATTTTGGCTTTCTCTCTCTCTCTCTCTCTCTCTCTCTCTCTCAAAAATTAATTATTTGGGTTATGTCAAGGGAAAGTAAAAAGAGTTTTTAGTGCTTCAATTATTCAAAAACGAATTGAAATTATTTGAGGTAAAGTCACGGTTGAAAAGATTTCCAAGAAATTATGTGTATATAAAAGAACGAGGGGGGGAGGGTAGGAATGCGGGAGAAAGGAAGGAAGGGAGGAAAGTATGAAAGAGGGGGGGGTGGATAATAGGTAGCAGCAGCAGCAGAAGCAAAAGCGTGATCGAAGCGGTGCGCGGTAGTAGAATCGGTGGAAAAAGCTCTAAAGGGGAAGGAAGGGTCAAAAGGTTAGAAAGTCGAAATTTTCTTTATGCCCTCTTCTACACTTTCCGGTAAAATTATCATTCGAAACGGAAAATTTTCCGCCCCCCCCCTCTCTCTCTCTCTCTCTCTGTCTCTCTCGGAGGTATCAAAGTTTTTTTTAAAAGAATGATGACGTCATTTCTTTTTTTCATATTTATAAAAAAAAATTATTATATAAATAACAAATGAATTATTATTATTATTGTCGTATCCCTTTGCCGTCGGAAAACACTTGACAAAAAAACAAAAGACTTAATACGGCACTGTTAAGTCGGTTTAAAAAAAAAAAAAAAAAGACTCGAATAAAAAGTAGTAACGAATGAAGGTGAAAAATGAAAAGTCGTGGTTTTAGACGTTTAATGCACCTGCGACTTGAGGGAGCGGATCCCGGATTTTTCTTTCTTTTTTTTTCCCCCTTCCTCTCTTTCTCTCTCTCTTTTTCTTTCTCTTCCCCCCTTTTCGCTTGATATTTTCCTTCCTTCTTTCCTTTTCCTTTCCTTTTTTTTTTTTTCGTTTACGTTTTTTGTTGTTGTTTAAGTTTACGTCTTGGATTTTTGTGGGTACGAAAAGGTTTTCGAGTTTCTTCTTCTTCTTTTTTTTTTTTTATTGGTTTCATGTTACCGATGTTAATTTATCTGTGTGTGTGTTAAACGTCATCGCCGGATGTCACAATTTCAAAAACCGGAAAAGGAAATTAGGAGGAAATGAAAGGAGGGAAGGAGAGGAAACAAAGACGGATAAAAAAAAATTTCATTTATTTATTTCAAATTTTTTTTATTTATTTATTTTTATTTATTTTTTTTTAAAAATTTTATCATTATTATTATTATTATTATTATCATCATCATTATTCATTCATCATAATTTTCATTTATTTTCATAATTTTGATTTTTTTCCAATAACATTTAAAAAAATTACAAAGAAAAAAAGTTTTTTTTAAATTTAGTTTTATTTATTTATTTAATTTACTTATTATTAATTAATAATTTATTATTATTATTATTATTAGTATTATTATTATTATTTTAACTTTCGTAAAACATTCACGCGAAAATTCTCCAACCAACGAAAAAAAAAAATAAAAGGAAAATTCCAGGTGTTTGTTTGTTTTGATATGTGTTGGTTTGTGTCTCGTAAATGACTCGATAAAATTACAAACGAAAAAATATATATATAATATCATGTTTGTTTGTTTGTTTGTTTGCCTACAACAACAACAAAAACAACAACAAAACGATACAAAATTTATTTGCATGTGGAAACGATGATTGCGAGTGCGTTTGTGTGGATGCGTGCGTGGGTGCGTCCGTGCGCTTAGGGAAAGGGGAAATCTCATCAAATATTACTTTACATTCAAAAATTAACAGAGAAAAAAATTATCATTATTATTATTAATATTATTATTATTATTTATTATTTCGTTGACATATATAAAACGTAAATTGATGTGTGTTGTGGTCGCAGATGGTTAGTTAGTTATACATATATATATATATATATATATAAATGTCGACTAGATACGAATTGTTAACTTATTATTATCATTATTATCATTACAAATGTTTTTTTATTTTTCTATTTCCACGTTAAATAAAAACCGTTACTCGTTGTATTATGTACATACATATACATATATATATATATATATATATATATATCTGCACTCTGATTGTCCCGTTGCAATTAATTAAGTTTAATATTTTTTTTTTTTTTTTTTAATAATACTAAACTAACACCTCTTTGTCTTTGTTTATCAAATCTTTCCCTCTCTTTCTTTTTTCTATCGTCGAATCATCAATCTCTCTCTCTCTCTCTTTCTCACTCGCTCACCAACTCGCTCACTCTCTTAATTCTAAGTTTTAATTTACAAGAAGAAGACACGAATAGTTTAGTGAAATTTTTAATATTGACAAATAAAAGTCGTGAAAATATTATCATTATCATCATCATCATCATCATCGTCGTCGTCACCATCATTATCATTATTATTATTATTATTTCGTTCGTCTAACCCCCCTTTTTTTTTTTTTTTAAAAATTTTAAGGAATTAATAAATAATACCTTTTTTTAAATTATTAATTATTATTACATCGTTCGATCAATCAATCAATCATTCAGTTAGTCAGTCAGTCAATCATTCAGTCAGTCATTCATTCACGTTCTTAAAAACGTGTCATGTCTTTCAATTAATTTTTCTTATTTTGTAATTGTAAAGTTTGTGTTTAGGTATAGGGAAAATTTTTTGGGGAAAAAAATGTTAAGCAACAAGACGAATTTGTCGACGTTGCCAAATTTCAATGTTTACAAATTTTCTTTATTTACGAAAGTGAATTTAAAAAATTTTTTCTTTTCGTTGATTGATTTTTTTTTTTTTTTGAGGAAGGGGAGTAATTAATTAATGATTAAATTAATACTCGAGGGCTAAAAAATTGATTTAGATTTTTAATCGATCGATTTATTTATCGATTTATCGATCGATCATTCGTTCGTTTCTTTTCTCGTTCGTACGTAACCTAAACATTCCCAAATGAAAGGCATACAAATGGGTTGATTGATAATTCGAAAAGGGGGTTTTTTTTTTTTTTTAAATTTTCAAAAATTTGGCGGGAGCGTCGAAGCAGCAGACGATACACAGTAGTTACCAACATTCGCTCACTCAAACATTATTCACATATATATTTAATTATATCTAATTTATTATTATTATTATTAATATTATTTTTTGCAAACTACCATGAGATTGTCAAAAAAATATTCAAATTTTTTTCTTTTTCTTTTTTTTTTTTGGAGAGGGTTTTTTTTTTGCTTACGTCATGCACGCATTCATACAAACATACACATATATAAATTTACACGCGAGCGAAATAATAATAATAATGATGATGATGATGATGATGATGATGATGATGATGATAAAAAAATCTTATCATACATCTTAATATTATCATAAAAAAATTTTGAGCTAACGTCACCATTTCTTTTTTTCCCCCTTCCCACCCCCCCCCCTTCAAACAATCAAGAATAGAAATTTATATTAAAAAAAATAATGATAATAATAATAATAATGACGACGACGACATTAATAATAATAATAATAATGATAATGAATTGAAAAACAACCGGGGGGGGGGGAAATTTATATATATATATATAAACGATTTATTTACATTCGTTTCATTTTATTATATATATATATATATATTATATAATACTAACTAGAATTTGAAATTAATATTATTATTATTATTATTTATTTTTATACTCGTTATAATATACAGATAAAGAACAATAGGAAGACCGGCAGTCTTTATACTCTGAACAAAAAAAAAAATAAAATACTTATATATATATATATATATATATAATAATAAATTGTGCACGCGATTTTTACTTTCCCCCTCCATAATTTTCTCTCTCTCTCACTGTGTGTGTGTGTGTGTGTATGTGTGCGTGTAGATACAATTTGTACACATGCATTCGTGTTTTGTGTGTGTGTGTTTATAAAATGGAAAATTTAAAAAAATTTTTATTTTTATTTATTTCTTTTTTTTTTTTTTTTTTTTTAAATTTTTTTTCTTTTTTTTAATTTTTTTTCTTTAATTTTTTTTTTATATATTTTTTTGTATATTTTTGGACCCACTCTTACACTTATATTATTATTATTATTATTAACATTTTTATTTATTTATTTAGAGTTTTATTATCATTATTATTATTAATATGATTAATTTTTTTTTTCTTTCTTTCTTTTTAATAAAATAAATTTTTTTTAATTTTTTTTATTGGATTACGAAAGGAAACCGTAATAATGATAATGATAATAATAATAATAATAATAATATTAATGATAATAATAATAATAATATTAATGATAATAATAATAATAATTGTAATGATAATAATAATAGTAATAAAAATAAAAATAACAGTAATATTATTATTAATAAGTAATAGTTTATACAGAGTGATTTATTTATTAATTTTTTATATTTTTTTAGTTTTAGAATACTTGCGTTTATAATTGATTAATAATTGCGGAAACGTGTCTTTTTACATTTCCAATAAAATCCTTTTCCGTTCGTTTCTCTTCTCACGGCGAACGGAAAATTCGAGTTCCCCGTATTTTTAAATGAATTATTTTCACATGGGAAAAATGTGGGTATCCAAGTTCTTCTAAACGTAAATCACATCCTACACATACGGCCTCCTATTTTATTTTTTTAAAAATTTTTTTACGCGCGTACTTTACATACGTGTAACGCGTGCGTAGCAAAAGAAAATTTTTTTTAAATTTTGTGTTTTTTTTGTTTGTTTTAGGTTATCAACGTGTGCGATTTCAAAGTCAGAAATTAAAGGATATTTCATGGAGGTCGTCGTCGTCGTCATCGTCGTCACCATCATCGTCATCCACATCGTCCGTATCCGTATCCGGTTCGGGAGAAGCGTTCGATCATCCAGTTTCGGGTAAGTAACCTAAATTTTTACGCTGTAGAAAAAGGTGAATCTCGCTAAAAAGCGGCCTATCCGCGGCTTGACGTTTCCAACATTCGCACATGAGATCATATATTTCGCGCGGGCAAAGGGAAGGCCTCGGCAAATATCTAACGAGTCCGTTGTTTTGATACAAATGATTACAATTTTCCACTACCTGTTCGTTTGTTAATTCGGCGAAAGGTTGCTCGTCGCAGTGCATAAGAATTTCCCACAGCGTGACGGCAAATGACCAAACGTCACTTTTAGAACTTTGCTTACCCTGTAAAATCGTCATCGAAGATGACGACAACACGTCATTCTTTTTTCTTTTTCTCTCACACTCCCTTCCTCTCAACGTTTTATTAAAAAAATACTCACCAGGAGTAGACATTCCCAAGCCATCCACCTCACGGGTAGCCTCGCTTTCGTGTCGACTTGATAATAATCGTTGTTGTATTTGCTCGCGTAAATGGCGTGATCTGATATTTTTATCGAATAATGTTTACCGACGAGACAATTTCTAAAAAGACAAGACAAGAAGTGGATGAGGTGTTGCCATCGTCGCCATCGCGTACCTTTAGGACATGACATGCATCAAAGGAAACAAAAAAAAAAAAGTAATGTACGTTACCTCGCCGACAAGTCTCTATGCGTCAATTCGAGCGATTCTAAATATTTCATACCCGACGCTATTTGAGTGGCCATGTATATCAAACAACCGTAACTGAAACGTATACAAACAACAAAAACAAAACTTTTAAATAGAAGCAGAAGATAAAGACGAAAGATGCGATGTTTTGGAAAAGACAAAACTTGAAATTTCAAAAGGAAAAGGAAGAGTCGGGAAAGAGAAAGCGGGAGGGGGGGGGGCAGGGCAGGGAGGCGGCGGCGATACCACACGAAACGACCGGAAAATTAACTCACCTCACTGCGTCATCGTTTCCGTTTTCCTCGGTTGAATTTTCCAGTCTCAAAAATTGCGTCAAATCTCCAAGATCCGTGTATTCCTGAATGACGTAAAAAGGTTCTTCCAGACTGCAAATCCCGACGATGCGACACAAATTGACGTCTTTTAAACTCGCCAACCAATTGCATTCTCGTAAAAAGTCTTTCCTGGAAAAGAAAAAAATAATCTAAGAACGGAAGGAGGAGAACGTGCGACAAGGCTCATGGAAAGGGAAGAGGGGGGAGATGGGGGGCGGGGGCGAAGAAGAAAAGGAGAGAAAACTAAAAGAAAAAAATTACTTTGTGCTTTCGCTCGATCCTCTCCATAATGATTTTATCAAGACGAATTGTTTTTTATGTGACGTTGTTGTTAAATTGTTGACGTCGAAAATTCCTTCTGCTTCGCATAAATGAACCTGTAACACAATATAAACACGGACGAATGTCATTAAAACGTCACGACAAGCGGAAGGAAATGTTTTTTCTGCTTATAAGCAGAAGACGACTACGACAACGACGATATTAACGTGTGAGCAGAAAAACTTAAAAAAAAAATCCGACGTGTCGCCAAGGATTTAAAGTAAAGAAGATTTTAAGATTTTTGTCGTGTAAACAGATGAACGTTAGAAGAGGTCATCGCGATGTCCGAAAATTAATTTATAGGCACGGGGGGGACCCCACCCACCCCCTTCCGGGGAAAAGTCGCGCGAGAAAATTTCAACAGCGGTCATAATTAATTTGTTAATTACGAAAAAAATTTTCGTCTTCCTTTGACGCGTGATATCCTGTACGTGACTACGAACGAACGATGTCCTTTTATCCTCCCGTACATTTTCCTTTTTTTTCATTCCTTTGTCCTTTTTTTCTTTCCGAAATGTATGCAGCGTATACATTCTGCTGCTCCTGCTGCCACGTCATTTGCCATCAGGTGTGGGTTTTTCTTTTTCGTTTTTTTTTTTTCAAATTTTTTTTTGTCGCGAGTCGGTTTCGTGAGATTTTTCCAACCGGAATAATTTCAATCCGTTTGTTTCGATTGTAATTCCCTCTCTCTCTCTCTCTCTCTTTCTCTTTCTCTTTCTCTTTCTCTTTGTTTCTCTCTCATTTACATCATTTAATTCTTTTTAAGTCTGTTGTTAGGAATTTAACAAAAAAAAAATTTTTTTTCTTTCTTATTTTTTTCTTGGTTTTTTTTTTTTTTTACACATTTTTCACTCGATAGTTTTGACTTTTTTATTTTTTTTGATTGAGTTCTCAAGATTTTCCAAAAGATTTGATTTTCCAGTTGTTTTTTTTCTTTTTATGACGTCATTAAACGTCGTCATCATCATCATCAACATCATCATTAGTATTATTATTATTATCGAGTTACTTATTATTTACTGTTTAAAGGAAATTAAAACTTGCGTAATTTGAACCTTCTTCTCTCTTTCTCTTTCTCTCTTATTCTCTTCGTATCTTTTCGTTTCGATTGTCGCTCCTCTTTTTCTTCTTTCTCCCCTTTTTGCCTTTTCAACTCAATAACACTAATTAACAGAATGAAAACGTCTGAGAGAGGAGAGGGAAGGGAAGAGGGAAGGGGAGGGAAATCGAATGCAAATCGTTATCGAACGCGACGACATCATTTGAATTCGTTATTTTCAATTTTTTTCGTTTTTTTTTTTTCTTTCTTTCTTTCTTTCTCCCCGTCGACGAAAACGTCGTAACAAAAACACGTGTCATTAGATAAAGTTAATTAATAATTAATTAAACTTGCTTACTTTCGGTTAAATTAAATGAGAACGAGTTTTACTTATGGGATATGCGAGGGCGTAGAGGGGGCGGAGGGGAGGGTAAATAGGAAAAGTTTTTTGCGTGGCACGAAAGAAAAAAAAAAAAAAAATTGTAAAAAATTTATAAAAAATATGAATAAGATATCGAGTATTGCTGACAAAGTTCAATTTTCGGGGAGTAAAAAGTTAAAATTGGGGGGGGGGGAAGACGTAAGTAAGCGGGGAAAAGGGAGAAGAAAATAAAAGAAAAAAAAAAAGAAAGAAAGAAAGGAAAAGAAAAACCGAAAAATCTCTCGGGGCGGTTTTTTTTTTTTTTAAAAAAAGTTAAAATTTCTTTTTTTTTTTTTTTTCTAAAAAAACCTTTTTTTTTTTTTTTTTTTTTAAAGTTTATTTTTAATTTTCTATTTCCCCGTTTTTTTCCCCCCTTTTTTAATTTAAAAAAAAAAAAAGAAAAAAAAAAAGAAAAGAAAAAACTTTTACTCGAAAATGTTTTTTATTTTATATAGATGTGGGAACAATAGTTTTACAGAGTTAACCTTTTGGCGACATTTTTCTCTCGTGTTCTTTTTTCGACAGGTCGGTTTTTCGGTTTCCTTAGGCCGCACTCGAAGAAAAAAATCCTGTACTTTACCGAACCGGGGGTTACCAACACGAGACTCAACATTTTTTTTGCTTTCAGGGGGGAAGACTGAATGGCTAGTTTCACCGGCTCAACGGGGGATTACGACGGGGGAGGACTTCGGGGACATCGTGAACACCCTCCGGGTCGACTCTTCACTGGAAGCTCACAATCCTCGCCAACGAGTCGCAAGACAGAGACATTCGGGGAATAAGAAGATGAAGAAGACGGCAGCGGACGTCGGAAGAGAAGACGGAGGATTCGGACAGCTTTTCCGGGGTAAGTATTCAACTTGAACATTACTCATCGGTTTTAGGGGGGCGGGGGGGCCGCGACGCGAACGGACCACGGGGGGCGATTGGGCCGCGACGCGAACGGACCGCGGGGGCGATTGGGCCGCGACGCGAACGGACCGGGGGGGCGATTGGGCCGCGACGCGAACGGACCACGGGGGGGCGATTGGGCCGCGACGCGAACGGACCACGGGGGGGCGACTGGGCCGCGACGCGAACGGACCACGGGGGGGCGACTGGGCCGTCGGAATTCCTCTTCGGAAGCTCCTAAGTTCTCTAGGGGGAAGCGCGAGCGGTGTGGCAGATCGCGATCGTCTCTCGAGGTACAAGGAAGGAAAGGGTCCACTGGGGGGTTGAGTATTCCGAGTCGGGCTCCGGGGTCTTCTACTCGATTACGCGGGGGAGGTCCACAGGTTGGTAGTAGTGCGTTCTTCTTCGATGATCGGGAGTCGCGGGGGTACATTCTATCTGGGGATCGCCGAGGAGCGGGGATTCTTCATCTCTTTTCAGGTGTTTGTCTTCAGTTCTTCATCCAAGTGCATCCAAGACTGCGGCGTGGGAGGATCACAGGCGAACCTCTTCGGATCTCCTTCATCTGGAAACTTGCGGATCTTGGAGCCGTAGACGACGGAGGAATCCACGGGTCCTGGAGCGTATCCGGTGTAATTTCCGCGACGAACGTGTTCGGCGACCCCCGTAGATCCTTGTGCTGTCCTTCCTCACTAATCCTCTAGAGTATTCTATCAACTAACACTTCACTTCACTTCACTTCACTTCACTTCTGGAAGATGCGTCCTCTTCTTCGATGCGGCGGATGAAAGAGATTCGGTTTACTCTCCCGAGCGTCCCCCCCCCCTCTTCATGCAGAGTGGCCCCCCTATTGCGAAATGCCCGGGAGTTTAAGTGGGTGGGGGTTCCCGGGCCAGTTAATAAAAAGATTTCGAATTATATTTTTTGTCACAAAAAAAAAAAAAAAAAAGCAATCGAGGAGCCAGAGGGGGGGGGGAGACTGTGAGAGAGAAAAAGAAAGTCACCACTCACCATTCCAAAGCCTCCTTCTCCAAGTTTTTCGACGACTCTTAGTCTGTGTCTGGGAAATTCGGGAATTTCTGAATCCTCCGGGGCGGAACCTTCTGGAATTTTTATCGGAGTCAATTTACCCAAAGTGAAATTCTGCTCACGTCTTGTTTCCGTCTGAAACAAAAAAAAAATACAATTACTCTTATTATTATTATTATCATTATTATTAAAAATCGAAATAAATAAATAAAAGTGTAATTAAAAAAAAAATCTTGTAAAAAAAAAAAAAAAAATTCTTCTGCCACGAATATATATAAATATAAATTAATTTAAAATGCAATTTTTAATCAAATTATTTCTTTCTTTCTTCCTTCCTTCCACGTTCATTCATCGAAAATGAAGGAGAAAAAATAAAAAAAGAAAAAAAGTTTTTTAAATAACGAAAAGTAAAAGAGAGAGAGAGAAGAGAAGGGGAGAAAAAGAAAGAAAAAAAACTCCAAGACGGCAACTTTAAAAAAAAAAAAAAAAAAAAAAAAAAAAAGAAAAAAGTTTTTACATTAATCAAATTTTTTAAAAATTTATGAGTACCTGAAAACCATATTAAAAAAAATTGAATGAACCCTACAACAACAAACAACGTTTGCACAAAAAACGGAAAAAATAGGGAAAAAAGAAAAACGATATTAAAATGGAAATTTTTGACTTTCCTTTTTACACCTCCCTCTTTCATCTTTTTTTCCTTTGAACTAAAAAAGAAAAAGGAAAAAAAAGGAAAAAAAAAAAAGTGAAACGACAAATGGCGAATTCTACATGTACGTATGACATATAAAAAATAAAAATTTTTTGTTTCGTTCGAAATCGAGTATTCTACCCGTATGCGCGAACGTGCAAAGGAATGGGAGAGAGAGAGAGAGGAAGGGAGAGAAGGAGAGATAGAGAGAGAAAGAGAGAGAAATAAAGACTTACAGAAAAGCAGGTAGAAACAAAAAAATAGAGAGAGGGACAGAAGAAAGGGGAAAGAGAGAAAGAGACAGAAAGGGGGGAAAGAGAAAGAGAGAAAGAGACAGAAAGGGGGGAAAGAGAAAGAGAGAGAGAGACTTTTCCGACGTCGTACAAACAACCGAATTTACACGAGAACAAAAAAAAAAAAAAAAAAAAAACGTTAAACGTTTTCAAAAATAAAAATAAAACGAACGACGCCATTGTTTTAATTTTTAATTACAAAACAGTTACAGACAATGAATAAATTTACATAAACGAGAGATACAAGGTACGCAACAAACGGTGTTAATGTCGGATGAAAATGTAAAAGACAGAAAAAGAGAGCGAGCGAGAGAGAGAGGGAGAGGGAGAAAGAAAAAAAGAGGAAGGAGTATATAATGAAACAAAAAGAAAAAAAAAAAGAGAAAAAAAAAAGAGAGAAAGAGAAAAAAGAAAGAAAGAAAGAAAAGGAAGAGAAAGAATATAATTGTAAATTACATTTATATTATACAGTGTCATTAGAATTCAAAAATGTTTAACGACGTGGCTTTTAGTAATAAAAAAAAAAGAAATCTCTATCATTATCATTATTATTATTATCATTACTACTATTATTATTATTATTAAAAGTAATTTATTTATTTTCAACGATCGATTTTCGTATCGGGTTTCCATCATCATCATCATCATCATCCTCATCATTATTATTATCGTAACGATTTTCTAATCAGACGTCGTCGGTTTGGGAAAAAGAAAAAAAAACGAACATCCGGTTGTTGCTGTTTTTTTTTTTTTTTTTTAAATTTAAATTTCCGGTTTGATTAGTTTTATTTATAATTAACTTCCTTTTCCTTCTCCTCCCCCCCCCATTTTTCTCTACCGTCGGAATCATTTTTTTAACGTTTTTACTTATTCGCGAAATGAATTTCTCATTTTGCCGCCATTTTAACTTTTTCTTTTTTACTCTTCTTTTTTCCCTCTTACCGTTTATTATTATTATTATTCAATAACCGAAGTGACGATAATGATAATGATTAATGTTTTCCTTTTAGTTTTCAAAATCGATTTTCTCTTTTAGAATTCCCCCTCCCCGTTTTGCTACTACTTCCCTTCCTCCCGCTGCTGCTACTACTACTACTACTAGTGCCACGATCGTCGCGTATAAACCGTAATGATGTTTACCCCCTCGAAAAAGAAAATTTTTTTTTTTTTTTTTCGTTTTCATTTTTATTTTATTATTTTATTATCATTAACTTATTTTCTTCTCCCCCTCTCCCTCTCCCACTCACGTAACTCCCCCGCGATCTCTTTTTTTAAAAAAAAAAAAATTAATCTGGTACCACGTCGGAAAACAAAAATAAAAAATTTTCTACGTTAACGTAAAAAAAAATCATTTAATTAAAATTCGGTCATTAAAAAAAGTAAAAATTCCCTCCTTCTCCCTTTTCCCCCTTCCTCCCGCCCTCCTCCTCCTCCTTTCCCCTCCTTTTCCTCCCGTCGTCCTCCTCCCCCCTCTCTCTCTCTCTTTCCTTTTTTTTCCCTTTTTGAATATAACATTTAATTAATTACGTTAAAAAAAAGTAAAATAAAAAAAAAAAATTATTTTTGACGTCGAATAAAATAAACAAACAAAAACAAACAGATGATGATGATGATGATGATGAAACAAACAAGCGGACAAACAAAAAAAAAAAAAAAAAAAATTTTTTTTTTTTTTTTCTTTCCTCTCTTTGACTTTTTAACGTAGAAAAAGAAAAAAAATAAAAATAAAAATAAAATGATAAATTTCAGTTGACAGGTTTTAACGATAATTTTTTCCCACTCCCATCTTCCTTCTCACTTTTCCCCGGGGGAGGGAGGTGGAGTCTGGGGCAGGGTAGATACAACAAAAAAGAGAAAGAGGGAAGAGGGGGGGGGTAAAAAAAAAAGAACAGAGAAACAAACAAACAGGTTAACAATTTCAAACGTTTCACACAACCCGCAAAATAAAAATTACAAAAAAAAAAAAAAAAACAAAACTTTGGAGAACACGTTTTGATCATTTAACAAACAACAACAACAAAAAAAACCTTGAAAATTTATATGCCGCTAATGCCACGACAAAAAAAAAAAAAAAAAAATTAAAAAAAGAAAATAAATAAATGATGCTACGAACCTTGACGATATCCGTGGCAGCATAATAATTTTCCGAAAATGATTGATGATTATTTTTCGTCGGAGTTTGATAATTTCCCACGTCGTAGGGCGGCGGTCGTATGAGCGAATTTGTCGCCAAATTAAAAAAAGACGGACTAAATTTTATCTCGTCTTGAAAGCTATTGACACTTGTAAAATCTGTAAACGTTATTAAACAAAAAAAAAAAAAAATTAATAATAATAATAATAATAATAATAAAAACTCACGACGACGACGGCGACGAGGACGAATACACAAATGATTAATAAAAAAAAATAATAATAATAATAATTTCATTTAAATTTTTCTTATTCAATCTCCTTCCACGATTAAAAAAAATCTTTTTTATTCGTAATATTTTATTTACCAGACTCAATAATAATAATAATAATAATAATAATAATAAAAAATAAAATTATTATTAATAAAGATAAGGATTTTAATTTTAAATTACTTTTATATTATTCGTCGTAGGATCAACAACGACAACGACAACAACGAGGGAGAGAGAGAGAGAGAGAGAGAGAGAGAAAGGTAATAAAAAAAAATATTCCAAAAAAAAAAAAAAACAATAACAATAACAACAACAACAATAACGAGAGGGCAAAAAAAAGAAACAAAATGGCGGAAAATTTTCCACAAAAAAAAAAAAAATTCAAAACAAAGAAAGAGAGAGAGAGAGAGAGAGAGAGAAAAGGGAAATACGATGAAGAGGTAAAAGAGAAAGAGAGAAAAATAGAGATAGAGAGGTAAGGTAAAAACCGCTTTTGTTTAATTAGGAAGAAGTAATTAAGTTAATTTCACTGAATTAGGTTTTTCTTTTTTTACTAAAAGAAAAACGAGAGAGAGAGAGAGAGAGAGATAGGATCCATTATTACTTAGAAAATAATATTTCGATTATAATAAATATAATTATCGTTCTAGAAAATTCTTTTCTTTCTTTCTTTCTTGGAAATATAATCCGTTAAAAATATTTATTATATATATATAAATTTCGTTTAACACCGAATGAGAAACGGAAGAGGAGGGAGGGGGGAAAGAAAAGAAAAAGTGGCACTAGAACAACAACAACAACGACCGCGTTGAAGTAGTAGCAATAGCAGCAGCAAGGAAAATGATTTTTTTATGCAAAAAAAAAAAAAGAAAATTATTCATACGACGAGTGGACGACGGGTCGTCGTCGTCATCGTCGTATGCGGGGTCAAAAGCATAGAGAAAACAAACGACGTCATAGATATAAAAAACAAAACGTTTTAAATGAAATTATGGTAAACACCTGTTCCGGACACGTGATGAAGAATTTCATCATTTTCAAAATATATAGATATACATTTCCCTTTTTCCTTTTTTTTTTTTCCTTTTTTCCTTTTTTGGGACGGAAAAGAATAAAAACGGAAATAAAAGTCAAATAGGAAATGACGTAAAATTCTTTTTGACAGTTTCCAAAAGGGGAAGAGAGAAAGAAGGCGTAAAAAATAATAATAATACATTTATAAATTCGATCGTATAAACCGTCGTCGCCATTATTATTAATATTATTTATATATTAATGACGTCATATTTAAAAATTTTTTAGACTTTTTAAACCGGAAACGGAAAAATTTAAATTAAAACACGTGCACGTGCAAACACAAGATCGAATTGAAAAATTTTTTCGTTTGTTTATTTCGTTATTCGTCCTCGTTCGTCCGTCCGTCCGCCATATTTGTTCGGGAAAAGGGGGAGACAACATTTATTTTATTTTTTTCCAGATATAATTTTTTTTTTTTTTTAATAAAAAAATAAGTTTGAAGTGATTTTTCCTGTAGAATTTTCAATTTCGAATAAAAAATAGAAATACCTCGATTTGTTTGTTTAAACAAAAAAAAAAAAAAAGAAAAAATTTAATAAAAAAAACTTGTATACTTTTGTTTCATTTCCCTCCCCCCCCCAACTCTCACTGTACGTCATTCATATGACGTAATAAAAATGAGTAAAGATGGAGGAGGAGGAAGAGGGAATTGACATTTTTACAAAATTTAAAATGTAATTTTTTGTTTTTTCTTTTTAGATTTTTTTCTATAAAAAAAAAAAAAAAAAAAAAAAAAATTAAATTTTAAAAAAAAAGAAAAAGTTTTTTTTAAGGCGGACGAACGGATGGACCCCCCTCCCCCCCCCAAAAAAAAACAAGTTTTCCCGAATTGAATTGATGGCGAAAAGTAAATAAATTGCTTTTGAACCCAAAAAAAAAAAAATTTTTTCTTGTCGTTCTCGTCCTCGTAACAAGTACACACAAGGGAAGAAAGTAAAAAGGAAAGAGAAAAAGGTTAAAAAAAAAAAAGGAAACGACTTGGTTTTTTTTTTTTTTTCAACTTTTGCCAGCCTGCGACAACGACGACAACGACGACGACGACAACCGACAATGACAACGTCGCATAAGGGAAAAAGTTTTTCTTTTTTTTTAACCCGTAATTTTTCACTTTCAAAAGTTGGCGGTAATGTTTTTTTTTTTTTTTTTTTTTTTTTACTTTTTCACAGATGAAAATATGGAAATTGAAATGAAAACGGTCACGTGGTTTCAACTTTCTCTCCTCCCCCTACCACCGCCACCTCTCACCCGATCCGCGAAAAAAAACTTTTCCCTACTCTTGAGGCTTCTTTTTTTTTTTAGGAGGGAAAGTTTTAAGTTGACAAAATTTGAATAACCTTTTTCTTCTTCTTCCACGTTTCTTCTCCCCGTCCTCCCCCCCGTTCTTTTTTTTTTCAAACTATTCGAATCCTTTATTTTTTCACATTTATCACCCTCCTACCCCCCCACTCCTCCTTCTCTCTCTCCTTTAAAAAATTAAATTTTTCCTTCACCTGCTTCCTTCTCTCTCTCTCTTTCGTCTTTTCGACGAATTTTTAGGTTATTTGTATTTTTTTTCCTTTTTCCCTTTTTTTTTTTTTTTTACCCTCCAGAAATTTTTTGGAAACTTTGTTTCGGGTTTTCTCCCCCCCCCCTCCTCCCAAATTTTTTATTTCATTTTTCATTTTCTATCGTTCTTATAGAAAAAAAAAAAAAAAAAAAGAAAAATTTAAATAATATCGATCGATATTTCAAAGAGAGATTAGAGAGGGAGAAGGGGGTGGGCGTGGGGAAAATCGAAAAAATCCCATTCCAGAATTTATCATTTACGTGTACGTACCTGTATATTCTCCACTTTTACTAGATGACAAGGCATCGCGTTTAATAAGACAACCATATTCCTGTTTTCCAGATGATGGTAACAATTTATAAGGCTCGTGATAAACGGATGAATTTTCACTGTCGGATTCTTCTCCCGTGACGTAATTTCCGGCCGAATCACTTTTACCCTTTTCCACGTTCGTTTTTTTACAATGTCCCCTCGTCGTTTTCGACGACGTGAGTCTCGATCGCGTTAATCCGTTATTCATTATCGGTCCCGATATCGCCATGTTCATTTTTAAATCTTTCATGTTTATCGTGACGCCGGGTTTCGTGCTGCTCGACACTAGAGCCGTGTGCTTGTGTAGCAAAGCAACTTTTTTCCTTCCTCTTCTCACCATGACGAGTATCGTGCAAACGAGTAGCATTACTATGACGGCCAACACACCCGTTATCAATCCAATGTATGCTTGAGTGTTCGTCGTCGGACTTTTCGCTACGGGGAAAAAAAAAAAAACAAATTTAAAAATTTTCTCAAAATGGCGGAACCTCTAATTCTTCTCCTCTCTCTCACTCTCTTACCGGGCGTTATTTCTTTTCTTGCGTTTGTTGTTTCTCCGCCGGGAGTTTGCGAAACGGTTTCCATTATGCTGTCTTGTTGTAGAAAATATTGTTCGAGACTTTCTTCAGTTGCATTACCCTGAATCGAACCTTGAAAAAGGAAAAAAAAAAAAGAAAATTACTTATTTTTCCATTTTCGAAATTTTCTCTCTCTCTCTCTCTCTCTATTTCTACCTGTAGCAGAGCACCTGTCGCTTTTCACCCAAAAAAATAATAAAAATATAAACGTATATATATACTTTTATTTTATAATATACCGTAGTCAGCATTTATTTCACCTGAAGAGAGAGAGAGAGAGAGAGAGCGAAGAAAACAAGAAAAGGAAAAAAGGAAAAAAAAATTGCAATAATAAATTTTACGTATTATATGAACCTTTTTATAAAATGAACGGATTAAGCAAAATAAAAAAGGAAGGAGGTAGGGAGTGGGGAGCGGACAAAGGTAGGAAAGAGAAAAAAGGGAAAATGGTGGCGGCGGGAAAGGACGGCGATCCGGAACGGGGAAGTGTGGGGGCGGGGGCGAGAGTTTATTTTTTTTTTTTTTTTTAAACAAAATTCCAGCTCACCTACAAAATAATCAAGCTAATGAATAAAGGGCAAAAAAAAAAAAAATTTCCCTCATTCATTCATCTCCTCCTTTCTACCACCACCACCACCTTTTTCATCTTTCTCTTTTTACGTATCATTCTCTTTATCTCTCTCTCTCTCTCTCACTCTCACTCTGACTCCCACTACCTTCTCCTTTCTCATTTACCTCATTATACTCCTCGTTCTATTTTTTTTTTTTTAAACCCTTTTATATATTTTATTTGCATCATCATCATCAACATCGGTATAGAGTCTCCCCGCGAGTTTTTTTTTAAATTATTCGAGTGTTATAAATTTGAAAACGAACATGGCGGCGGTACAGCGAATACGTGTCAAAAATTTTCCGTTACTTTCGAGGTGACGTAAAAAAAAAAGATCGTTCGAATGAATATAAATAAAAAATATTCAAAATGCTATCGTTTGAATTTTTTAGCAAATTTATGCAAAAAAATTTTTTTTTTTTAGCTTTTCCTTCTTCCCCCCCCCCTTCACGTCCTCTCGTCTCTTCTTCCTCCTCTCCCCCTTCTCTCTCTCTCTCTCCTCCGATTTCTCCCAACACATTTTCATCTAAAATAAATGGTTTCCCGATTCGTACGTACGTACGTACGGGTTTTTCCCTTCCCTCATCCTCATCCCCATCCTCCTCCTCTTCCTCCCCCTTTTGTATTTTCCATGCATTATTTATTTATATTATTATTATTATTATTAAATTTCAGTATTTAAACATTCAAAATTATATATATATATAAATAAACCGAAACATATTTTCCGTATATTGATTTTCATTTCCATATCGGAAAATAACGTAGGTTTAAATTAAAATTGATAATAATGATAATAATAATGATAATAATAATAATGATGATGATGATGATGATGATGATGATGATAGTGAAAATGAAAAACAAATAAATTATTTTGGGTATTCGTAAAACGGACGACGACGCATCGGGTTTTTTTAATTAAATCGGCAATTAAATAATTAAAACGCGTGGCAGAAGAATTCCTTTTTTTTTTTATCCAATTTAAAAACGCACTGTCGAAAACGTACATTAAATTATTAATCGCCTTTGAATAAATAATAATAATAATAATAATAATAATAATAAAGCATATTGAAAACGTATCCTATCGTTTTTTTTTTCAATTTATTAATTGATATTTTTATTTATTTATTTAATACATGCTGTCATTTATATTTTTATTTAATTAATATTTCAAAGAGAGAGAAAAAGAGTGAGAGAGAGAGAGAGAGACAGGAGCGTATCGAGGATTCGAATGAAAAAGTAAAAAAGAAATAACGTAAAATATAATGTTTTTTTTTTTTTTTTTTTTTTTTTTTTCCAAGGCATCGCTCGCTCGGGCGAATCGAAACGTTTCCGTATTCTAAATTTCACTTATAAAGAGAGAGAGAGAGAGGTAGAGAGAGAGATAGAGAGAGTTAAAAAAGAAAAATTTCCAGAATCAAATATCCAAAATGGAGACGACCGACACAACTCTCTAATATTGGTAAAAGCTCTTTTCTTTTGATCGGCAAAAAAAAAAAAAAACTTTTTTTTACCCTTCCCCTCCCCCTCCCCTTCCCAAAAAAACCTTTTTTCCTTTTTTCCCTTTTTTTTTCCTTCCTCTCGCATGAGTCGAAGAGTAAAATAAAAAAGAAAACCGAGGCCGTAACCGATTTTGAAATTCCGTAAAGATTTTTCTCTTTTTTGTATTATTATCATTATCATTATAATTATCATTATTTTTTGGATGCTCGAAAAAAAAAAAAAAAATTAACTTTTGCCGTAAAGAATACGGGAGGGGAAAGAGGGGGAGAACGGTTAAAATGTTTTTCAATTTAGAAAAACTCGAGTTTCGAAACTAAAAAAAAAAAAAAAAAGAAAAACTTTCGCCATATTGTTTATTAAATCATCGTGTTACGAGGAGAGAGAGAGAGAGAGGGGGGGGGAAGAATCCGGAAAAACGAACAGATTGTGAAATATGAGAAGAGGAAAGAAAACCAATGGAATCAGGTATTGGTTTGTGTTCGGTTCGTATATAGACTTTGTCAAGAGATAGTTTTCCCTAACGGTTTTCCGATCGAACTTTCCGTTTCCGTTCTTTAACTTTTACCTTTTGTTCGCCATGTTTTGTTTTGTTATTGTTGATTGTGATTCCCTTTTCTATCTCTCTCTCTCTCTCTCAGTCTCTTTATCTTTCACATTCTCTCTTCCTCCACCTCCTTTTTTTTTTTTTTTGGCCGTTATGAATATTTACGATGATAATAAATTATAAAATTATTTCGCAACTGGAGGAGAGAGAGAGAGAGAGAGAGAGAGAGAGAGAGAGAGAGAGAGTAAACACGAGGAGTAAAAGTGAGATGAGGGATGGGTGGAACGGGGGTGGCGACGGGGAAATAATATGGGGAAGGAGAGGAGGGAAGGAGGGGGAGGGGCGTGGAGAAAAAATTAATGGGAAATTATTCTTCTCATTAGAAGAATTTTATACTTTTCCGGGGAAAAAGTTTTTCCGCTTTTCGTAATAATCGCCTTTCGGCCTTAATAATTAATTAAAATGAAGCATTTTCATAAAATGCAAGAAAATACTTCCGGTTCCGAATTTACGATGAAAAGGTCAAACGGGTCATACCGAAAAACTTTCACCTCCTCCCCTCCTTAAAAAAAGAAAGAAAGAAGAATCAATCGAAAAGGTTTTTAAACCTATGAATCGGTGAGAGAGAGAGAGAGAGAGAAACGAATAGAAAAGGAATGAAGCCGGATGGGATGCTGGAACTAAAGCTTCTGTATCCGTAGCTGAAGAGGAATGAGGGAGGAGGGAGGCAATAGGATACGGCGGGCCGTGGAACAAAAATGAAGCGGGATGAGGTAGAAAAGTGGGAAGGGAAGGGGAAGTGGAGGCAAAGAGGAAATTCGAGGAACGCGAATTCCTGAAATTTCGAAAATTTCGATGGGATTTGTTTTCGAATTTCTCAGTTTCGAAAAATTTTTACATTTTCGACCCTCCAAAAAAAAAAAGAAATAAAAAAAAAACTTTTCCAGCAAACATTTACGAGAAAAAATACCAAAAAAAAGATAATAATACTGTTAATATAAATTACCACGACCGACGGTCCGTCGTGGCAGCAAAAAAATCTCAGACCCGACTTTTTTTTCAACAATAACAATAACAATAACAATAATAATAATAATTTCAATCATTTTCTCGTATTTGATTTTAAGTGTTGAGATTCGAACGTACGTCACGTTTCATTCCTTTCTTTCTTTCCTTTTTTTCCTTTTTCTCGCGTGAAACCCTCCCCCCCCTCTCCAAAGAAAAGAATCATTTCAATTCGTTTAAAATTTAGCGCCAAAATTTAAAAAAAAAAAATAATAAAGACTTTATATTATAAAAAAAAAATAGTGATCCGAGTGATTCACTTTCCCTTATTCGGTGTTAGAGATAAATGGTTAAAACTGTGAATAAAATAATGGCAAGTCAGAGAACACACCTGCGACTTTTTTTCCCATTTTACTTTTTCCGACAAATTTCCCTCCCCTCTTCCACCTCCCCCTTTTTCCTCCACCTCTCTCTCTCTCTCTCTCTCCGTAAGTTAAACGTAGTGCTTGTGTTTGTTCGTATTCTACGTAAGATTTAAAAATAAACGTTTCGAGAAAGAAAAAAAAAAAAAAAAAAAAAAAAAAAAAACTACATTCGATTAAATTAAATCATTCTCACAATTTAGAATTCCCCCTCCTCCCCCTTTTTTAAAATGGCGGTTTTTAAAAGCTTTAAAAAAATGAAATAATAAACGTGATGGGGAGAAGGGGAGGGAGAGGAGGAGGGTAAGCAGGGAGGGAAGAAATAAAGAGTATAAAATGAAAAATTACAACCGTAAGAAGAAGAATTTTTTTTGACAATCGATATTAATATAGCGAAGATGGTTTGTATAAACACGTCAGTCAGTCAGTCAATCAATCAATCAATCAATCAATCAGTCAATCAATCAGTCACATCAAACAAAATGCAAAGTGAAAAATTTTTTCCTTTTAAATGAACGACACAGTAAAAAAAAAAAAAAATACAAAAAAAAACTCAAAACCGGATTAGCAAATGTGCAAAGATTTTTCCTTTTTTTTTTCTTTTAGTTAATTTTTATTCCTGCTTAAAGTTTTCTTTTTCCTTAATCTTATCATCCCACATCCCACCTCCCCCTTCCCTCCACCAACTCCTCCTCCTTCCCCTCCCGCCCTGAATGCGGCAAACACCGAACGAATCATTTTCGATGGGAAATATTCCATCATTGACTCATCAACTTCAACTTTGTCCGTTTTCCAATCTTTAACACTTGATTTTTCCAAACAATAATAATAATAATGATGATGATGATGATGATAATAATAATATTCATCGAGTTATTTTTCCCCCCTCCCTCCCCTACCCTCCGCGAGGTAAAAACTTGGAAGCTTGAAGCTTTTAAAAGGGTAATTTTAGTAGGAGTTTTCCAGGAAAAGTTAATCATTTAAGAGGATTATTTCTTATTTTAAAAGCTTAGCCGTTTCCTATTTAAAAAAAAAAAGAAAAAATACTAATAATAATAATAATAATAATAATAATAATAATAATAATAATAATAATAATAATGATAATAATATATAAATAATAATGATAAAAAAAAAAAAAAAAGCGAGCGATTTTCTTATGGATTATTTTTCAATCATTTTCCCCCTCTCCCCTTCTTCCCCCCGCCGTAGATTATCGCACAAATTATACATACGCGTACGTTTTGTAAACAGAGAGAGAGAGAGAGGGGGGGGGAAAGGAAAAAATTAAAGAGATTAAAAACAAAATGAAAATTCCATCGTTGTGTTGTTGATCATCGTTAAAAATCGGACAAATTTTTATATAAAAAAAAAAGTTTAAAAAAAGTTAAACAAAATAAATTTTTTCTCAAATTTATGTGACATCGTGGCAGAAGATAACGTTCAAATATATCAAACAAACAAACAAACAAACAAACATTTATTTAAAACTTTTTTTTTTTTTTAAATTTTCTAAATATTGATACTTAAAATATATATAAATATATTTACTTCAAACTTTTCACGATTCAAGCGAATAAATAAATAAATAAATAAATCAAAATAATTAAACAAAAACAACAACAACACTAATAATAATAATAATAATGATGATGATGATGTTTTTTCGTGTAAATTTACAAGGACAGAAAGAGAGAAAAAGAGAGAGAGAGAGATAATCTTAAAAATGGCTACTACCGTCTCTCACACGACTATCGAATTCCACCTAATATATTCTACAAAAAAAAAAAAAAAATTCAACCGGAAACTACAAAACGGAAATGAAATGAGAATCGGACTCTAAACCCGACGGAAATGAATTTTTAGTAAAATCCATGGCAATCAATCATACCCGGATTCGTAGAAAATTAAAAATAATAATAATAATAATAATAATAATAATAATTAATACAACAACGACGAAGAAATATTATTTTAAAAGTCTTTAAATCACATAAATAATAGAAATTTATTCAGATAAGACAAAAAGGGGGGGGGGATAAAGTTAAGACAGTCAGTCAGACAGACAGACAAACAAACAAACAAACGACGAAAGGATTATTTTACAATATTGATGGAATTTACCTTCGTCTCCCCCGAAAAATAAATAAATAAATAAAACAAATGGAGAAAAGTTTTCTTTTTAAACGCGTAAAAAAAAAAAAATTTAAATTTAATAAAGTTTTACCCCTACAACCAAACACGGACGAAAAAGAAATTATTATTATTATTATTATTATTATTATTATTATTATTATTATTATTATTATTATTATTATTATTATTATCGGAACGATAAATCAAAGATGGCCTACGATGAAATTAAAAATAACAAAAAAAAAAAAAAAAAAAAAAAAAAAAAACGTGTTTCCTATTGGTATTTATCGGTTTGTTTACTCTTTTTTTTCTTTTTTTTTCAAGGTTGGCAACACTGACTGGATTGTTTTCGTTTTTTTTGTTTTAATCAAACTTTCGATTCGACCTTTTACTTTCGTTCTTATCAACAAACGTAATAAAACAACAATTTTCTTTGATATTTTTTTTTTTAAACCGAAAATTATGTTTTACTTTTAACCTTTTCAACGTAACAATAATAATACTACTTTTCCCTTTTCTTACACATTAAAGAGAATAAGATGGGGAGTGAGAGAGAGAGAGGGAAGCAAAGAAAAGAAATACGAAGTGGTTGGAAAGAGATAGTGATATTAAAAGGGGAAAACAAAAACGTGGAAACCTCCTATGTGGAAGAGAGAGAGAAAAAGACGACGCAAATATAAAAATAATGGGAAATTTTTTTTTTTTTTTTACTTCACGTAGAGTGGAGGGGGAGGAGGGAAAACGATCAACCATTCAGGAGGCGAGTTTGACGATCACATGACCACTACAAAAAAAAAAATTATTTTTTTTTTTTCCCATTTTCCCGACTTTGATCTTTTGCGTTTTATGATTAACGATTGTTAATAAATATAAATTTTTCCATATGGCACTCGAGAAAAAAAAGGAAGGGAGGGAGGAGTTAAAATGGGGGGCAAACCCAATATTTTCCCTTCGATTCGGAGGAAAAAAACAAAAAAATTTCATTTTAATCTTTGACTTTTTTTTTTCCCTCCCTCCTTCCTTTTTCAAGAGCTTTCACTTAGATGTGTGTATATATATAAATTTTTTTTATTTTTTGCCGAGTCACCACCTGACATTCTGTCAGTTATAAAAAATTTTCCCCCATTTTCTTTGCCCCCACCTCCCCCGTATATTAAAAAGAAAAAAAAAATCGTAATTGTGAGGGTCACAAAAATAAAAAAACTTACCAGATTCGAAAGAAATTTCACTTATGAGAATCCAACGTGCGGAGAAAAAAAATTGAAATTTAATAAATTTTCCCATACGATTTTCCAACGGTATGCTCACGTTTCTCGCGGATTCACGTGATAAATCCGACGCCATATTTATTTTCACGGGTGTCGGTTGATATCTCGACCCGTCTAAACTAAAATAAACCAACGCCGATGAAAATACCTGTCGACAAAAAAACGAAACATTCGGTTACATAAAATCGTCTATTTTTTTGGGGGGGGGAGAGGGAGGGAGAAAAATCAATACGAACCTGAACACTTTTGGTGAACATGTTATTAACGTATATGTGAGCAAAGGAAAATTCTCTGATGGAATCAAATTCGAACGTTATGTCCAGAGGGCGTCCAGAAAGTGATTCGTTTGACCAACCGACCCATCGGCTACCTAAAAATAAAAATAAAATTTTTTTTTTTTTGTATTGCTGCCAGTTCAATAAACCCGAAAACTTTTTTGAAAGGGAAAAAATAATAATAATTTTCCGCCCCCCCCCACACCACCCTTATTTAAACGGACAACAGGATATTAAGCATCAATGAAATGGAAAAAATTCAATCGACGAAGGAAAAATAAAAAAAAAAAATAAAAAAAAATAAAAACGGGTTCGACTGACATTTTACGACAAAAAGATAGAAAACCTTTTTTTTTTTTTTTTTTGTCGTTTTGACAGATAAAAAAATAAAAAAACTTCTTATCACTCTTTTACACCGAATTTTCCAGTATTGGAAAAGCTTTTAGATGTCATTCGCACGAGGTGTGCGTTTGTGCGTGCGCGCGTGTACAAACAAAATACGGAAAATCGCAGGTGTACGATTCGTCGTCATATTGTTTTCTGATGTGCGTCTCAATCATCATCATCGTCATCATTCATTTCCTTTTTCCCCTCCCTTCCCCCTTCCTCACCTGATTTTAATTCTTTTCAATCATATTTTTTCCTGTTGCTTCGTTTTCACGTCACAACCATCGCTCCCCGTTATCTTTTAAACGCACTCTTATCACGCACACGCACACACACATATATATAAATAAATAAATCCTTTTCGACGAAAAATTGAAAACGTCGTCGTCGTCCCCCCTCCCTTCCCTCCCCACCTCCCACCGATCGTATCACGGGATTTATATAATCAATTAATTAATATAAAACCTGAACAGAATAGATACGAATAAAATAAAATAAATAAGTAAAAACGCGACCGGAAGTAAAATTTGTTGTTGTTGTTGTTGTTGTTACAACTCACCTGCATCCGTTTCATCTTGAAATTCGAAAACATCTTCTCCGTACAATCCATCTATCAACTGTCCGAGACCTTTTTTCGCGTAACCATCTTCTTCGTACCCTCCGTCGTAACTTAAATCCTTGAGTTTTTCCTCCGGCATTTTATTTCTTTCCTCGGCAGCAACAGGCGCTTCATATTTGATAATGTGTTCTGAAAAAACGCAAAATGAAAACTATGAACTTAAGGCCTTGCGTGCGTGCGTGCGTGCGTGCGTGTGTGTGAGTGCGTTATCGCTATTAGAAACCATTAACGACGAATAATTACCCTCTCACACCCCCTTTTACATAAATTAATTACACAAATGGTAAATTCGCCCAAAAAAAAAGCGGGGGGGGGGGGAATGAAGGATTATGTTAAAACAATAAAGTTACCCGTATGGACGAACGGACCAACGTAACGAAAATCTCTAAAATATTTACATGCGTGTACGCACACGCACAAATTTATATATTAATACGCGTTAAATAATTTATAGAGTCATAAATGTCACGACAATTCGTATCGACTTACGCTTTTATAAGAGGGAAAACGACGTGGAGGGGGAGGCAAGGGGGAGAGAGTTCCGGTTTAAGACATAAAACCTAGTAAATGAGGATCATGTTTAATTAATTTTTTTTTTTTTTTTCTCGTCCGGGACCGTTTTTTTCTCATCCCCTTCCATTCTCTTCTCATCCCCTTCCATTCTCTTCTCTTCCCCTCCCCTCCCTTCCTTATCCTATCCCTTTCGGCTCGCATTTTTCATTACAAACGCTCCCACCACCACCGCCACCACCACCACCATCGCACCTTTTTATTACTTTTGTGCAACGGAAAATGGTAGCACCACACGAATGAATAAAAATAGTAATAAGGGTATGAGAGGCGAGGAGGGGAAGGTGGGAGGTGAGAGGGGAGGGAAAGGTGAGAGAAACGAGGCGGTGGGAAAAAGGGACACGAGTTTATAATGCTTTAGAGAATATATTTTCCGTTATAAATATATATATAAAAAAGGCCTAAAAATTAATCTGTTGAGAAAATAACGATTTACCACCACCACCACCACCACCATCGAGTAATAAAACTTTAGGCCAACAGGAAAATAAAAAACCTTTTTTTTTTGCGCGCGCGCGCGCGTTTTATTTCTTTCTTCCCACCTTTTTAAACAATTAATTCAAAGGAGAGAGAAAGCGAGAGAGAGAGAGAGAGAGAGAGAAGCAAAAAAAAAAATAATAAATAAACGAAATTCTTTAAATAATAATTTTTTAAGGTAAAAAAAAAAAGAAAAAAAAAGAAAAATATATACAAGTTTCTCTCTCTTTCTCTCCCTCTCTCTCTCTCTTTCTATCTCAAGAAGAAAATCCTTTTGAGTTTTTACTCACAGCCTCCGGGATGTTTTTTTTTTTTTTTTTTTTTTTTCGTTTCTTAAACATCCAAACGCACGATAAGTAACGTTGATATATAAATAATGGGGATAAAGGTAAAGAGAGGATGGGGTGGGGTGGGGGGGAAATCGAGGTCGGATTCCTTTTTCCAGTGAGAAAAAGAGAAAGAGAGAGATAGAGAGATAGAAATAGGAAAACACATGAAAAAACTATATAAATATATATATATATATATATATATATATATATATATATATATATATACGATTTTGCGTGTAAATTTAGGTGGGAGAACGACAATAAAAGGGGGAAAAAAACTAAAAGAAGAAGAAGAAGGAAAAGAAAAAAAGAAAAAAAAAAAAGAGAAAAAAGATACAAAATCGGATTATGACAAGTAAAAGCTTTTGGTAAAAACCTTCTGGTTTTCTTCTTCTCCTTTTTTTTCTTTCCTTTTTTCTCCTTTTTTTTTTTTTTTTTTTTTTATTCAAATGAGTTTTCGTTTTGTGAAAATTTAAAAAAAAAAAAAAAAAACGAGAAAGAAGGGTAGGAAGAAAGGAAGAGAAAGATAGAAGAGGATAAAGAGATGAGAAAAAAAAAAAAACAAAAACCGTAGAGGAATGAGAGGTAAAAACAAAAGAAAAGGGGAGAAAAAGAGGAAATTGAAGACAAACAAGGTGGGCGTCGGCGATTATTGTCGACATGTTGAATGTGT
>NW_002987838.1:867824-887032 GCF_000006295.1 Pediculus humanus corporis | reverse complement strand
GAAGGTAAACGTGTCGTGAAAATTATCGGTGCCAAAAGGAACTTTACAAATCAAACAAAAAAACCCCCCAAAGAAAAAGTAAAAAAACTTGAAAACGAACGAACAAGGGCACCCAGACCAGAACAACAGCAGAAGAAAAAAATTTAATTTAATTAATCAAAACTAACACATACTTATTATATCAAGGTTATATTTCCAATAGTGTTCAATGTAAGGTGTGGTTGGTTGGTCGGTGTTACATTGGCACGAGTTTTAAACATAGTCTCCAACACCATTCATTCATTCATTCATTCATTCATTCACTCATTGACGTCACAATAACACAACATCCATATCAATAGTGAAAGTGTTTTTATTATTATTATTTACTATAAATATGATTCATATAAAAAACTGTAACGAAACTTAATGGTCAATTTTTTTTTAAGTCTTCCTTGTTTAATAATAATAATAATAATAATAATGATAATAATAATAATAATAATAATAATAATAATTCCTTGAATTTTTGTTTTGCAATCAAAAAAAAAATTTATGTAAACTCATGCATGTACACAAATTTCTTATGTAATAATATTTTTATCAAATATATATAATTAAAAATTATGTTTTTTTTTTTTGCACAAAAAGAGAAAGTTTTAACAAATAATAATAATACTAATAATAATAATAATAATAAATATTTTAAAAGAAAATTTTTTGTTTTCTGCACTTAATAACAATTTCAAATTATTATTAATATTATTGCATTATAAATAAATAATTTTGAAAAAAAATGCAACATTTTATAAATTATATAAATAAAAATCAATTTGCAATCAAGCTAATAATAATAATAATAATAATAATAATAGTAATTAATACATGTTATTGTTTTACATGATAATAATGATGGAACCTGTTGTTTTATGACAAAGTGTTTAAATATCTGATGTGAAATGTAAGAAAGACATTTTTATAAATGGCATAGCTAGCCATGTTTATTCTTGTTAATAATAATATTTATTAGTAAATATTATTATAACATAAAATATTGATAAATAAATAAATAAAACATCATGGAGTGAATTTAGAAAAAAAAAAAAAATAAAGAACATTAAATAATGATTATTTTTATAGAGAAAGTTGTGAGCAAATTATGAACATATATGACTTGTACTAGCCCTATAGCATTTTCCATTTTTCTTTTAACAAATAAATAAATTTCTTTTATTATATTTAATTCGAACTACATTTTTTTTTTAAATTAATTTTCTTTTTTATTATATATATACCTTACACAAAATTCTTTTTTTTAAACAGGTTAGGTTAGGTATTTCATATACATTTCCTCAAATACATATGATAAAATACATTAGTTTATCATAGGGCATAATTTGTATTTAAAAACAATTTTCCTTTTGTTTTTTTAATCGTTGATGAGGTCATTTGATAATTTAAACAGTAAAGTTAATTTGTGAGAAATCAAAATGCCTTTGGCTAAATTCAATGCTACATATATATATATATATAAACCCAAACGTTTTTTTTTGTTTCTCTTTCTGCAAAAAATTAGTATACTACTTACGTGAAACGTCATTATTTATAACGGATAATTATTAATTTATTAAATTTACAAATATTTTATCGGAATAATTACGAAACAACCGAAAAAACACAAAAAAAAACACAATCGCGCATAAAATAAAACATCGTTACAAAAAAAGAATTCGCCATTCGATTTACGAATTATGACGTCATTTCAAATCGACCAATCAAATTAAAACCATAGACGTAAATTAAAAATTGTGTAAGCTGTCGTGTGATTAGAAATCGTTTTGGGTTAACGGACGTTTTGACAACGATCTATATTTTTCGTGTTGTTTGTTTTAGTTTCGAATTTTATATTAATAATTAATTTTAAACAAAAGGAAAAAAGTTTTTTTATAAAAAAAAAAAAAGTTTACTATTAAATCTTGTCAAGGTCATTTATTTATTTATTTATTTATTTTCCTCGGTGGTTACTTCGTCACTGGTTTTTTTTTTTTGACGTGATAACTTTGCCAAATGAATGGAATAAGAAAAAAAAAAAAACTCGTTTTAAATATTTTGACTAAGTTAACAATCGTTAGTTATCGTCGAGATTCCGAATGTTGTCACGGTCGAATATAAAAAATATTAATTCAATTAAAAAAGTGTTTTGTGAATTTAAAAATAAAAAATTAAAATTAATAATAATAATAATGGGATTAATACGTAGAAGGAATTTTTCATAGAGTATAAAAGGCAAAAACGGTGACGAGGATTGTTATGACGATTAACGTTTAACCGGAAAATAACGTTTAATATTCATTTGTTTTAAAATTCGAAATTATAAATAGGAAAAGAAAAAGGTGAGTGTATAATAACAAAAAAAAAAACAATAAAAATCACGCGTACCAACTTTAGAAAAAAATTTTTAATAATTTTTACGCACGTCATCGTCCATTTTGTTTTAATATTTCCCCCCGGTAAAATTATTTATTTAAAAACATTCACTTTTAGATTAACCTTTTACTTTTTTTTTTTTTTAATATTTGCGTTTATATTTTAAACGGAAACGCACGAATTAATTTTTTTACGCGGCGTATTTATTATTAAATAAAAAATAAAACAAGAAATTTTTAAAGTGAAATTTTTTTTAAATAAAAATAATAAAAATCGAACGAATTAATTATTAAATTTTTTCTCCAATATTTTTAATAAATAAAATGTTGTTGTTGTTGTTGTGGCGGTTGTTGTTTGTTGTTTGCTTTGTAGTTTGTTTTTTAAGCACTATCATTAAATTGGAAAATATTCCTTTCACTTTTATATAACGTGTCAATTTTATTTGGAAATGATCTCGACACAACATTATATTATAAATAAAACTATTTAGTCAAGGTTTGAAATTGTAGTCATTGTACGCCCGGTTATTATTCTCCTCCCCTCCCTCCTCCTCCCACCCCTCCGAATCCACCCTCTCACCCAACTACCCTTCGATAACAAATAATTAAAAAATTTAAACTTTTAATATTATTATTATTATTATTTCTACATTTTGTTTCATTTTTTTTCCTAACCGTCAGTCGTCGTACCTATGACGTCATTATGATTCATTTATATCTCAGGTAGATTTTCTTAATAACGTCCTTTAAACAAAACAAAACAAAAAACTTTTTTTTTTTTTTTTTTTTTTTTTTTTTTATGCGGAAATCTAAAAAACTTGATTTAAGATTGTAATAATAAAATTCGTTAAGTTATTATTATTATTATTATTTCGTTTTGTTTCAGATGCCACAAACGGTTCCATCAGCCAATTACGGTTCGCCATATTGCGACTATTCTGCATTCACGACAGATTTTGATCTTTCACTACTTCCGGCCTCGCCGGAAAGTCAAGTACCACTTTCACCGACAAATCTATCACCCTATTCTTACTTGTATCCATGTTCGCCGCCGCCCATGTTTTCGACAAATTTCGACGAAGATGGTATCATGTGCGATAGTTTGGGATTCGTAGACGTCAAGGGGAAAACAACGACGGATATTAAAACGGAATATGACGACGACGACGACGAGGGCGACGACGAACCCCTTCAGACTCCTTTGAAAAAAACATCAGGAGGAGGAGTAGGAGGCGGCGGTTGTTGTTTCTTCGAGGAAAACGTTAATTTTAATGATAAAACAAACGACAAACAATACGATGGATATTACGTTAAAAACGATGAGAAAACAATCGGACGAAATGAATTATTGATACCGACGACAGTACAAACAACAACAGGAAATTATTATCCGCTAACGATCAAACAAGAGCCGATGAGTTACGGGCTCGAATATGGACACCATAACAATCCTACGTCACCGTATGCCATAAAAACGGAAACGACAATCGATTTAAAGGAAGCTCTGAAAGAAACGAATTTCACGATAAAATACGAATCAAATCAATACACGACCCTTCGTAACTTATTGAAAAATCCCTGCACGGAAGAATCCCCACCCTCACCACCACACTTACCAAGACCATCACCGAATCCACCGGAAGAAACGACGGAAGTCAAAAGAGATCATCAATTATTGCGTAGCGTTTTGAGAGATACGTCATTTCAAAAGAAATTCAACATAAAATCTTTTGATTTAACAAAAGTACCTTCTTTCGACGATTCGAACCTCCTTCATAAAGATATTAAAATGGAAGAAGATGATGATAATAACGGGAGTGCGAAACAGCAACAACAGCAACAGCAGCAACAAACGACGGAAACGAATGAAATCGTTGAAGAATTAACGAGTGAAAAAATCGAACCTGTTTTCAGTTTGGCCATTGAACAAATTCGTAAAGATGTCGATAATACCTGTAACCTTTTAGGAATATCAAGCGGTGAGTAAACCTTTTTGTTTAAACATTTTAAAACAACAAAAAGGCGGTAACGGCGTTTTTCGGCGGACATGGCGTCGGCATTTTTCAATTAATCGATACAACAAACGGTTGTCGAAAAATTTTTTATTAATTTGGGGGGTGGGCTTAAATATAACCTACTCTTTTTTTGTTTGTTATTGTTCTCTCTCTCTCTCTCTCTCTAGTCAAAAAGTTTCGATTTTATTTCTCGCCAAAAAAAAAAATTCTCGGAAAATCTACCGCAACGTCTTTTTTTCTTTTTGTTTGTTTGTTATGAACAAAGACATTGAAAAGGTGATTGGACGTATAATGTCTCTTTAACATTTCAAGTTTTTTTTTTTTTTTATCTCTTTCTTTTAAAATTAAATAATAATAATAATGATAATAAAACAAGTTTCGAAGGTTTGATAAACGAACCTTGGCAAAATTTTTAATAATCGCTAATGATTTTTGCCTCATTATAATGAAAATGCTTACGGGCATCGTCGTCGTCGTCGTCCATTCTTGTTTCTTTCTTTCTTTTATTATTATTATTATTATTATTATTTGATTTAAGTTAGTGCCCCCGTGTTTTAATTGACAAGTTTGATTTTAATTGGGGAGAGAGAAAGACAGACATGACAAGAAAGAAAAAGAGAGTTAGATAGTACAGAATAGAAGAGTGAGAGAGAGAGAGAGAGAGAGAGAGAGAGACAGTACAAAAACAGAAGAGTGAGAAAAAGAGAGATAGTTCAGAGACAGAAGAAAAAGATACAGTACAGACACAGAATACAGAAACAGAAGAGAGAGAGAAAGAGAGAGAAAGATAAAATACGGACACAGAGGAGAGATAGATAGAACAGAAACAGAGAAGATGGAGAAAAAGAGAGATAGATAGAACAGAAACAAAGGAGAGAGAGAGAGAGAGAGAAAGATATAGTATAGAGACATGGGGGAGAGAGAGAGAGGCAGAAAGATATAGTATTGAGACATGAGAGAGAAAGGTAGAGAGATAGAGACAGGAGAAAGACACAGGACAAAGATACAGTACAGAAACAGAGGAGAGAAAGAAATAAAGAGAGTTAGATAGTACAAAGACATAAGAAAGAGAGAGAGAGAGAGAGAGAAATGTCAAGTGAATACATAAATTTCGTTTAACATAAAATTTTATTATTAATAAAACCTTGAGGGATTTAACTGTCCTTGCCACCGGTGGTAAAAAAAAAAAAAAAAAAAAATCTCGTTACCGGTCATAAAAATCAAATTTAAATTTAACAATTATAATAACATATCAAAAAACATTTTTTATTTATTTTTTACATTTTCCAATAATTAGTCGATTAGCATTATCATTATTATTATTATTATTATTATTTCAACGAATCGATCGCTCAAATGAATCACATAATCCGCACACAAGAAAGAAAGAAAGAAAAACCCAAACGAATCCAGTGGTACAAATACAATTCAGGGTCAACCGGTCCCCCACTTTATTTTATAAACCCATCATTATTTAATATATCCATACAATGTGTGTTTCTACGGCCTTCGTATTCATTTCAAATCCCTTTTTTTGTGTCCAGTTTTTGTCTTAACAACAAAATCAAACACCGATCATCATGGCTGCCACCACCACCACCGCCACCGCCGCCATTATTTTAACAAACGTAACATATTTTTTTTTTGTTTGTTTGTTGGAAAAATCATTATTTAATAACGCTAACGGTTAAATTATATTATTATTACCTTCGAGGGAAGGGCGGAGGAGGGGGAGGTACAAGTGATCCCTTTTAATAAAAAAAAAATTATTTAAAATTTTATCCGCCGACGGGTTAAAAAAAATTTTTAAAAATTTACTCGTTTTAAATTTACCCCCTGGCTCATAACGTTATTTAACAAGTACATAGAGTAAGAAATAAAATCGATTCATAGAGTAAAAAAAAAAAAAATGTTGTAATTTTAATAAATATTTATAGAAATAAATAAATAAATCGAACGAGAGAGAGAGAGAGAGAGAGAAAATTATTATTATTTTCCAAAGGACAAATTAAAAAAAAAAAACAAGTTTTCCTTACTGTACGCAAAAGTTAAATACACGACAACGAAACTACAACCACGACGACAACAACAACGACTCTGTAGCAAATGTTATCCACCACAACACGTTTTAATACCCGTTTTTCTTATTATTATTATTATTATTATTATTATCATTAATATTTAAAATCGTAAAATTTACTGTTTTAACAAAATAATAAAATGATTTACGACGTAATATAAAAAAAATTAATGTCGGACACGACGACGACGTGGCGTAAAATTTATTTTTTAAAATTTAAAACGAATTCGATAATACAAAAGAATCGATTTACGATTATTTCGATTTATCGAAATTTAATTTTTGACACTGCCTATCCCCCTCCCCCCGGCTTTTTTTTTATATGCGTAATAAAAAATAAATATTTACTTACGCGGATAAAATATCATTCGTTACGTAATCACATCCTTTTTTTTCTGTCTGGCGTCCATTTTGAACGTGTCACGTTGTTTTTACTCTATAATAAAAAAATCCGTTGAAAGTTTAGAGTGTTCCAATAGAAGAAAACACCTGAAACGATAAAAATAATAACAATTATTTACTCGGTTTACAATTTTGTTCAGATAAACGGTTTTTGGATTTGTTCAGACGAATAGTTTAATTAATAATTTTTTTTTTTTGTTTACAGATCCGACACAATGGACCGAAGATGATGTTAAAGCATGGCTTATATGGACAATAAGACAATATTCACTTCCGATGATTGATACAAATTGTTTTAAAATGGACGGCGTGACATTTTGTCAATTAACGGAAAATGATTTTCAACAGAGAGCACCCCAGGTGAGAGAGATGAAAATTTTTTTTCTTTTTCCATTTTCCATTTTTTTTTTCCAAAATCTAAATCTTCTTTATCATGTTGTTTAAAAAATAAACGACCTTGCTATATCGCCAACGAAACCCGTCGCCGTCGTGTATTTAAAAAAAAACAAAAATGGCCGCCGCCTTGTATAAGTTATGTAGTCCACAACTTTCTCTCTAACCTTTCTCCCAAACCAAGGTCAACGTTTCGGTTTCGGTATTTTTTTTTAATGTCCAAACGAATCTTCGTGGTGGTACTCATTCATCAATCATTTCATCCCCTCCCCCTTCTACCTCCCTATCTATCTACTTCCACGACAAGTTGTTTTTTAAATTCGATTTTTATTTGTTGTTTACAAAAAATGATTTCGAACAAAATTAACGCCGTTTTTTTTCGTTCATGCGCGGATCGAATGATTCGTTAAGTATGTCATCAACTATTATCATTATTATCATCGTTAATTCGAGTTTAAAAAAATTTTGTAAAGTGACCAGTTGAATGTTAATCCAACCACTACCACCATCACCGTCACCATCACCGTCACCATCACCATCACCATCACCATCACTACCACCATCACCATCACCATCACCATCACTACCACCATCACCATCACCATCATCATCATCACCACCATCACCATCACCATCATCATCCCTGTAAAATTAACAATAGATTTTAACATTTTTGAAAAATGTGACGACGCATGCGCCACACCTGTTTTCTTTCTTTATCATTACATTATCAATTCCAATCACTTATCATAAACCGTTATTTAAATTTTTTTTTTTTTTTTTACAGAGTTCCAGCACTCTCCATGCACATTTAGAAATATGGAAAGCAGCAGGGAATTGTGGTGATTGTTCTTCTCCTCCCTCTCTTCCTCTTCCTCCTCCTTCATCTTCTTCTTCTTCGACAATGATAATTCCGAATCAAGATCTCAGCACTGTACAATGGTCACCAACGATGCATTCAAGCGGTTCCAGCACTGGAGGAGATTTATCCGACGGTAATTATTATTATATAAATAAATAAATAAATAAATAAAACATTTTAAGTAGGAAAATACAAAATTAAAATGTCGGTTGTTCTGGTTGTTCTTGTTGTTGTTGTTGTTGGTATAATGCCAGAAAAATTTATTTAAAAAAAAAATATCCCTTTCGGCTTTTCGATTTATTATTACCATGTTCGATTTGGCTGAACCTACAATTTATTATTATTATTATTATTATTATTTTACATATCTGGGCCAAACGTTTGAAAATCACGAAAAAAAAAAAAAACAAAAACAAAATAAAATTCATTAATCATTTCTTTTTTTTTTTTTATTTATTAATTTTTTTTTTAAATTCGAGTTTTTTTTTTACAAAATGGCGGACGCGATATAAAAACGTTAATGAATTTTAATTGTTTATTATTATTATTATTACAACGACCAGGTGGTATTCGCGAGTTATTATTTAAAAAAAATAAGCCACGGTCAACATGGCCGTAATTAATTAATAATAATAATAATAATAATTGGTACGATAAAAAAAAAGTGGTAGAAGAAAATTAAAAAAAAATTTTTTTTTCCAGACGATGATGAAGATATGGATTATTCAACGTCATCATCATCACCACCACCACCCCCATCATCGTCGAATAAATATTTAATGAAAGATAATAATCAGACGATAAAAACGACGACGGCAAAGACAACTTCCGGTACGCATATACATTTATGGCAATTTTTAAAAGAATTATTATCGTGTCCGCAATCCCACGGGAGTTGCATAAGATGGTTGGATCGTGAAAAGGGAGTTTTTAAAATAGAAGATTCCGTACGTGTCGCTAGACTTTGGGGTAAGAGAAAAAATCGTCCGGCAATGAATTACGATAAGTTATCAAGATCCATAAGACAATATTATAAAAAGGGTATAATGAAAAAAACGGAAAGATCTCAAAGGCTCGTTTATCAATTTTGTCATCCATATTGTTTATAAACAAAAACAAAAAAATTTTTTTTTACCCCAAAATGTAAATAAATAACCCTTATTATTATTATTATTATTATTAATATTTTCTACCCGATTTTTACCCTTGGGTGGAAAATAAAGTGTATGCCATATTATATAAGGCAAAAAAAAATAATTATATATTTATATTATTATTATTATTATTTTTAGAAAGGTAATTTTCTAAAATAATTTTTTTTTTTAATTTATATTGTGTTTGTTTGTGTTTGTTTGTTTGTTTTATATACGTTTTACCGTAACGTTATACGTTTTTTTCGTAAATAATCCAAATTAAAATCGTCGTTTGTCGTTTGTTTTCAAAATGGCGGCGATTCCGATTAAATTTTTCATTTATTTATATATAATTCTGATGCTCAGAATAAATTTATTTATTTATTTATTTATTCTTCGATGCTCGAATTATATTATTATAATATGAGAGTATATATTATAATAATAATAATGATAATGATATAATCGGTAAATAATGGATTATTATTATTTTTTTATTTTTTTAATTAAAAAAATAAAAAAAAATGGCGGAAAAACGTTAAACGTTCGGTGATTTTTATCCCATATATCCATGATATATAATATATGTAAGTTCTGTGAACGAATTAAAAAATTATGTATACATAAAAATAGTTATTAAAAAATAAATAAATAAATAAGTTTATTTTTTTTCTATACGTCATCATGACGTCATATTAATTAATTAGCTTTTAATTATGTTTAGTTTTTAAATAAAGTTTTCGCACGTGCGAAATTTTCTTATTATGTACATATTTTACATTATTAACTTTTGTTATTATTATTATCATAATTTTTTTTCTTTTCTTTAATAAATTTATTATTATTATTATTATTGGCTTTTTTTCCTTATGTTTTTTCTTATCCTTTTTTTTTATTATTATTAATAATTTTTTTTTGTTCGCGTTGTTGTTGTTGTTTGTCGAGTTATATTTTATGATTTGAAATATTGTTGTTTGTTAGAATGTTTGTTTCAAGGCGAAACGTGTTTATTATTATTATTATTATTATTATTATTATTATTATTATTATTATTATTATTACTCGAGTTATAAAAATGGTGCTAATGAATTTAAAAGTAATTTTTTTTATTTTACGTAGAAATACTAAAGAGAGAGAAAAAATTTTAATTGTTACTTTGTTGTTTTAATAATGTCGCAAATTTACGACGGCCTCGACATTTTTATTTATTATTATTATTATTATTATTTTAACTTATGACACTTAAAAATAATAGTAAAAGTAGTAAAAAATAAATAAATAAATAACGTTGGTAAAAAATAAACCGTTATGATAATGACGACGTGAATTCATCATTTACGACAGCGCCATCTTTTAAATAAAAAAACGTACTAATAAACGTAACGGAGAACGACATCTATTGTAATTGAAACGAAACTAAATGTATAAACTGTTTTATCGTATATATGTATACATATTTCGACCCGCCATAATTAATTTTGTAAAGTTATTTATTAACGAACGAAAAAAAATATTCTCACTCGTCCGTGGTAAAAAAAAAAAAAAAAATAATAATAATAATAATATTGAAGAACGTTGAAATATATATAAATATATATATTTTTCTATTCATATTTTAAATTAGTTAGGTCATCGATGTGTGCATAGCAACGGTTACCGGGTAATAATAATAATAATAATAATAAAAAGTATAAAAACAAAATTGATGATGTAAATGAATTTAGTTTAGTTTACATTAAATAAATTAATAAAAAGTTTTGTTGTTTTTGTTTTTGTTTACCTTATATAAATATTTGTTTACTGTAAATAAAATAAATAAACAATATGGAAAAAAGTTTAAGTCATAGAGAAAGAAAAAAGAAAAAAAATTCGGAGGGATTTGACAACGAAACCGAATCGAATTTAATAGAAAACGTCGAACGAAAAAAAGAATCAAATACTCAAAGTTGTCATAAATTGTTCAGACGTGACACATATGTATTGATCAAAGCAAAAAGTGATTCGAACGTTGTTTCTTCTCTAAGTAACAGTGACGAATTAAATGTTTCAAGTGTTGAAAGTTTTCTTAACAAAGACAAAGATGATGTGAGTGGTTTAACTTATAACGTAAATGATGATTCTAAACATGATACATTCAATGTGGAAAAATCTAAAGGTGAGTTGGGGATTCTCCACAATTTTAATACGAATCTGTTATAAAGTTGAAACATTTGTTAGGTGGTCAAGATGAGAGACCTGTACCAGCTCCAAGAAGGATAAAATTTACAAATATAACAGAAAAAACATCATCTGATACTGATAGAGATGTTGCCGAAATAGATTTGAATGAAATTCGTGTCAAATCTGATACTGATTCAAAATCACAAAAAATAAATTCGAATGCATCACAAAGTGTGACACCAGTGCCAAAACCACGTAAAAAAAAATTACAAATTGTTAATAACATCATTGACAAACCTTTACAACCTTCTGTGACTTCTTCGAATAATCAAAAACACTCATCCACCAAAGATGAAGCGGCAGGAACATCAGCAGAAGAAGTTAAAATCCATGACGTTGTAATAAATAAATTAGAAGAAAAAGATGACAAATCAGAAATTCCATTGATTGATAATTTAAAACATGAATATGTATTAAAATCTGAAAAAGCAATTGAAGAAAAATTAAAAAAAGAAAAAAAACTCAAAATATCTGATTTGATTGATAAAAAGAAAAAGAAAAAATTAAATAAAAAAAAAAAACTTACATCTTTGATGAAATTAGAAAAGGGTAAAATTCCAAAAATATCATTCATATCAAAAGATTCAAATGTAAAAAATGAAATTGATGACCAAAATGATGACAATGATGATGATGACAATAATGATTTTCAAATGGATTCACCAAGGTATCCATTATCTGCTGAAAATGGACGAATTTACGTTCAAAATAAATATGGTTTTTCACTAATGAAAAGAGATCAAGTTATAAATTCTGAAAATGATAAAGACAAAAATGATGATGGAAACAAGTAAGTAATTTATATATAATTTATACGTACCTTCCACGAGATCAACAACACAAAAACTGATTCATTTCGTTAATCCAGTATCCCGATGGCTTTTCTTTTTATCGCATATTCAAAATGGCTGATTTAAGCAAAATTTTACATAAATAAACAAACACCAAACGTAAAAAAAAACAACCTTATTCGCATAAATTTATCTTTTAGATTAACAAACATGGACGAATCAACTGTTAAAACCGCCATTTTATTTCAAAAATACTGGTCTAGAATGATGATGTTCTTCCACGGTATTCTCGCGGGATTCGCCTGCTGCCACGCGCTTATCGTAACCGTTATTATTTTACGCTTGGCTTATAATCCAACGGATTTTATTAATTTTTATTCAAATCTTTCATTGAAAATTCATTATATTTTTTACATTTTAACGACTTTTAGCATAGTTTCTTGTTTCGACAGGTATGTACATCATTATTATTATCGATTTACCCATTGATTTACTTAAATAATAACAAATTTTATGATTTTTCGTTTGTTTACCATTAGAATTGACATTGGTCACATAAATAAAAAACATTGGGAAACAGCATGGAAAGTTCCATCTATGTGGAGCATACTTTGCGTTTATCTAGCAAGTTTTTTATTAACTTTTATAAATCATAAAACGGAAACCAGGTTTGATTCGTACCTGTACATGACTGAAAATGATACAGATGCTAAAATATGGAACACAAGAGTAAATACATTTTACAAACCATCCCCTCTCTCTCTCTAAATGCATAATATTTATGATATTAAATGTAGATTTATATATTGTTATTATTATTATTATTATTTATATTTTCAGGTACCGAATGAAATACAAGTAACTGTACTCACGTGGTTTCATATTGTATGGGCACGAGATATCCTATTGATTGTTGCATGGCTTATTATATCAATGACTAAATTTTCTGATTTTTTATGTGGACATCTTAACAATATGAAAAAATATGCTCAGATTAATAATTCAGATAATGAAAAAAATTAATAATAATAATTATGTAAGTAAGTAAAATAAGTACAAAAAACAATCGTTTGTTTTATTCTTTTGTTTGTTTGTTTGTTAAGAGTGAAAACAAAAGAAGCTGCTGCTTATAGGTTAATTTATAAAAAATGTAATATAATTCAAGTCATTATTATTATTATTATTATTATTATTATTATTATTATTATTATTATTATTATTCATGTGTTGTGCCTTACTTCTTGTTTTGCTTAAGTTTCTCTTTTTTTTCTACATCATAATCAGTTCTCTTTGTGTAAGAATTTCTTATAATAATAATAATAATAATAATAATGAATTTCCTCTGTGATTTTTAATAAAAAAATTTTTTTTGTTTTTAAGGGATGAATTATTTGAAATAAGACAAAGTCTATCACGGATATCATTTGATAAGAGGGAGAGAGATAGAGAGAGAGGAACGTCTCAACGAACTTCAAACAAAAAGTTAGTATTAATAATAATAATAATAATAATTTAAAACCGTTTGAAAAAAGATTACGAATAGTTTTTAAAATATTATCATTATTATTATTACTACGATGACGATAGTACAATTAATGACGTAAACAAATTCTTATCAGTTAAATGATAAGCTATGTATAAAGACTGGAAAGGAAAAATTCCAGTTAAATTGTAACGAAAAAATTAAATTGAATTAACTGGAACAATTTTAATTCTTCTCACGGTACGAAAAGGACAGAGAAAAATTTTAAATTTTTAATAATAATTGGAATTAATTAGATTCTTCCCTTCCCCCTCCTTCTCTACCCTCCCTTCCTCCCTCCCTCTCACGGATCGAAACGTTAAAATCGTGGGGAGAAGGATTCACAAACTAGGAAAAATAATATTTAAAAAATTGCATAAACACATGTTTTATTTTAACGAGAGGGGGCGCAGGGGGCGGAGCGGAGCGGGGAAGGAAAGAGGGCGTTCGTTTCTAAAAAACTTTTACAATTAATTTTCCCACGAATGTTTTTTAACTAAAACAGCGGGGGGGAGGCACGTTACTTGTTTGTTGTGTTTTTTATATACGGGATTTTATTATAATTTTATACAATTCATCAATGATTTCATTTCATCGTCATTTCCGGTTATCGATAATTAAAACGTAAATCAACCGAATCGAAAGATGGAGGAAAAAAAAGGAAAAAATTTTTTTTTAGGATAAAAATCTTTAAAAATTCAAAGAAAGCCGAAAAGGTAAAAAAAACCCGCAGCCCACGCTGATTCTTTCCAGCCTCCTCCCTTCCCTCCCACCCTCCCCCCTTCACACTTGTTTCATTCATTCAATCTCAATTATTTATAAAAAAAAAAATGAATTAAAATTTTAAATAAAAAATTATTATTATTATTTTTAAAAAATTTTACATAACGACCACGTTCGATCGATCGAACGTTTCTGTACAATATAAAAAAAATAATAATTCCCGCCGAGAATGATTTCGATGTATCGATCGATATATCGATATATCGATCAAGGTCTCGTTTCTTCTTTGTTTTTCAATTTAATGTAAAGGCAAAAACTGAAAATGACTCCGAATATTTGCAAAACGCATATTCCCAAACCCACGGAACTTATTATGACCAAATGAGATTTGACTTCTTTCGATAGTTGATTCAAACAACCCTGGAAAAAAGAAAAAGAAAAAAATAGAAAAATCAAACTCTGGATTCTCCAGGGCCGCTTAACACGTGACGTTAAAAAAAAGAAAAAAAATTTCTTTTAGAAAATGTCACGAATCAGTTTTAAAATGAAATTTAATATAAATAAATAAATTAGAAAAACTTGGCAAAAAGATTTTTTTTGGGGGGGGTGGAGGAGGGGGAGTGCGCGTGCGCGCGCACCCGAGGGGGGCCCCCGGTGCGAGAGGCTCCCACACTGGCTCCCGCCCAAAAAAAAAAAAAAAAAAATATATCGACTTGCAAAATAGACGAAATAGTACAAGATGATGATGATGATAATAAGTTCCAAGTCCCCTTGGGTTCGGTTAAATTTCGTTATTTGACCCCCCCACTCCCACTTCGCCGTTCGTCACATACGCGACGCTTTGCGGGCGTTCGCCTCACACGCACTCACACACTCACCTTGTATTGTATGTTGCTCGGATGATCGCGAACTCCGCAATTGAGCGATGGGGTTTTACAACAGGAATCCGGAACTAAATTATTTGATGTTTTTCTGCTTTGGTGAAACCATTTGGAATATCTCCAGTCTTCGAATCGAACGGCTCCGCAACATTTAAACTGCACAACAAAAATAATAATAATAATAATAATAATAATAAAATTTTACTCGTGTAAAAACATATGCGATGGGAACGCCCCCCTTTCATTCACGATTCCAGTCCGCGTTTGTTGATAATAATAATAATAATTCATAAAACTCGTTCGAATTTTCCTTTTATTATTATTATTATTATTATTATCATCATCATAGTTAATCTTTTTTAAATTTTCAACGGCGAATTTATTACGTTTTGATATTAATGGAGTGTGATTTAATTTATGTTAATTATTTTCTCCAGCCTGGAGTCAAAAAAAATATCGTTTTATTATTATTATTCATTTATAAGTTTTTTACACTTGTTTAACGCATGAGTGAACGCGTATCTCTCTCTCTCTCTCTCTCTCTCTCTCTCTCTCTCTTTTCATTTAAATCGAACATTCCAGGAAAAAAAAATCACATTTTGTAAAAATTAACTGGAAGCTAACTTATCGAAATATGCAAATTTGTTTGTTGTTGTTGTTGTTGCTCGCTTCCGGTATTAAAAATTTTTTTGTTATTTACTAATCGTTCGTGAGTTAATTAACTGGAAAAATACGATTGTAGTACCCCTCCCCCCTTCTCACTCCCCCCTCGATTTTCTACCTGGAGAACGACGAATACTCCCTCCTTTTGATAGTACCTGGAAATTGTTTTAAAAAATTACCAATATTTGGATTATTCCAGAAAGCGTATTTTAAAATTTTTTTTTTCTCCAGCGAACGATCGAAAATTTTTTTGTTTGTTTGTTTGTTTGTTTACCCACCAAGTAGATCAACAATCACGTAATTAATGTAATTTTCTACGAGACCGGTTTTGCCATTGTCGTCGTTACGTACGCGGCAAAATAACAAAACAACAAACTCGACTCGTTTGTTCGAATGGCTTTAAGACAGACATCACCAACCACACGGTCGCGAGATGTTTGTTTGTTTGTTTGTTCTATAGAACAAACGAAAATTCCACGGGGTAAACAAAAAATAAGATGATGTAGATAAATCCAGTTAGGAAAAAAAAAAAAAAAAACTGGAACTCGACTGGAATTTTTTCATTCTTCGTCCCATGCACCGCACACGCATTCTTATCATAATATTATTATTATTATCATCATTATTATTATTATTATCAACAATTAAAAAACTCTCGCGATTAATATAAAAATAAATAAGAATTTTTTTAAATTCTGGAAATGTTCGACGTATATAAAAAAAAAAACTCGATATCTCTCTTTAAAAAAAATACGTGGAAGAAGAAAATTTTAATCACGTGACATAAAATAAAACTCGTCGCTCACCTCTATTTGCATGTCGTCTATGGCTTTCGTTTTATCCGCATCTATTTTGTAATTATCCAAAAAAGTCGAATTCAAATTCAATTTCAATTCTGCTTCCACTTGTTCTTCGTATATGTATGCCAAAGTTCCGACCATGGCCTCCAGTAAAAATATAAACAATAATAAAAACGTGTACTGAAAACAAACAAACAAACAAATAAATAAATTATTAATTAATTAATTAAAATGATTGATTGTTTATTATTGTTATCATCGCATTGTGATTTTTATCAAAACCACGTGCGAATACACGTGTGAGGGGAGGGGGAAATAATAAGAAGAAAAAACACGGAATTTTAGTGTTTAGCTTACAGCGTGTTTGTTATAAATAAAATCAAAGTGAAAATTTATAAAAATTATGTTTAGCTTACGGAAGGATTTTTTCATCCTTCCCCCTCGGTCGTAAGGAACCGAATTACGAGGAGAGGGGAAAAATGGGGGGCACTACGGATTTGAAATTTTGGAAAAATTTCCCAAAAAAAGGGGGGACGACAAAGGAAGAATAAAAAAAACGATTTAAATATTTAAAAAAAATTTTTTTTTTTTGTTTTCGTATAACCTTGAATATAAATACACGTGACGTTTGTGACGAGTGTACATGAAACAAATTCCAGAAACAAGATTACTGTGTCAGAATGTATGGAGAGTGGTGGAGAGAAGAGGGGAGGAGGAGAGAGAAAGAGATAGGGAGAAAAATGAAAGAATGCAATCATCTTGATGAACAAACCAAATTTTTTTTTTGAAAACATTCCAGAAGGTTTTACATAAACGTCCCTGTTTACTAAAACTGAATGAAATTAATTTTAATTGTTAATTAAAAAAAATAATAATAATGATGATGATGATGATGATGATAACAATCGAGGAAAAGTAACAGGAAGTTATTATATACGACAAACGATAAAAAAAAAAAAATTAAATAATAATTATTTTGTTTTTTAAATGATAAAAATTATCAACGGAGTCGTACAAACGACGAAAACAACAAACAAACAAATACGAACAAACCGGAAACAGAAGTTGATTCGATGATTACTACCCGAAGACAAAGTCCGAAAAATAAAATCGATAAGTCGTGTAAATAGTTATAAATATCGATGGGAAAAATTTCCAGAATGCGGAAAGACAAAAACGGAAATGGTTACCGTCGTCGTGAAAGCAGCGGCAGCAAACGAAATATTACAAAACTTACGACGGTTTAAATTCCACAACAACAGGAAAAGGGATGCTGGAAGGGGTTATAAAAACACGCGAAATTAATTCTTCCGTTCCTGTCATTCTCTACCTTATCCAGGTTTTAATTTTCGGGAATCGAAATCTGGAATATTTTCCAGGCGATAAAAAACAAATTAATTTTATCTATCGTTAAGTATCACCTTCACCGCCATTTTTACTAATATAAATCCGATTTTCTTTTTCTTTTTTTTTTTCAAATTATTTTTATTGTTTTTTTGCGTGACTTTTCTTTTTCTTAAATAAAAGCTTCCGTTTCTTTTTTTAAACAATGGCTTCTGCTAGAATTTTTTTTTTTAAATCTATTTATTTATTGCTCAGTTCAGAATTGTTGTTGTCGTTTGTCGATTGTTATTTTCACGCCTCCCACAAAAAATAATTCACTTAATTGTTTGTTATAATAAAAGAAGAATCATTCATCGACTCGATTACTTCCGGGGAAAAACGCGCGTTTTTTTTGAAAATTTTTTAAAAAAAGGCGCGAAGTGGAGGAAGTCACGCGAACGACAGGAAGAAGAAGGAAAAAAAAATTTCCGGGTTATTCGCTAAAACGAATAATAAAACAATTTCTTTTTTTTACCTGTTGTTCTTAACAAACAAACAAACAAGCAAACAAACAAACGCGAAGGTTGGATCGTCATAAAAAAATAATAATAATAATAAAACACATTAAAAAATGTTAAGTTTGGATACATTTGGAAATTAAATTTGTTTAAGACGTCCTTAAAATTAAAAAAAAAAGTTTTTAACGACGTCTTAAAGTTTCATTTTTCTTTCCCCACCGCCCGCCACCCCCCACCGTTCAGCTTCACTCCACGTGGTCTTCCCTTCCCTCCCTCTCTCCCCCCTTTGAAAATTTTTTAAAAACTTTTGGCCCAATCGAAAAATACAAACAAAAAAAAAAAAAAATTTAAAGTCACGGTATTATTACGGTAAAGACACAATGTTAACAACACGCGTTAAGGCACGTGCCAGATTAAAAATCTTTTATTATCATTATCATTATCATTATTATTATTACTTTTTTTTTTAATGGCTTT
>NW_002987838.1:832824-862824 GCF_000006295.1 Pediculus humanus corporis | reverse complement strand
AAAAACCCTTAGAACATGTGGCACGCAGCATACGACGACGAACGCCGCCATCATTGCCTTTTTCTCACGTATTAGTATCACGACGCATTTAACACGCATGAGAAAAATTGAAAAAAAAAAAAAAAAAAAAAAAATGGAGAAGATGAAAAAATTTCATTCACACGTGAATCATAAAAATAACTCGAGAGATGAAACCATCAAACAAAAATCGAAAAATTTTGTAAACATTTGCTCGTAATTTTTCGGCGTTTGTTTGTTTGTTTGTTAATAAATAAAAAAAAAAAAAAAAAAAAAAATGGAATTCGTGTCTTTCAGTCACTTATAATCGCAAGACTGGAATTTTTGTCTTTTTTCCTCTCTTTCTCTCTCCCTCTCTCTCCATCTCTCTTCTTTCACTACAAAATAGATGCCCAACAACAACAACAACAACCACAACAACAATCATCTATAGAAAAAACTTCCAAAATCACGAAATTAAAAAAAAACATTTCTGAGGTTAATGACGTAATTAACTCTAGTGCTAATGACGTATTAATTACTCTAAAAGAAAGAGAGAGAGAGAGAGAGAGAAAGGAAACACTGATTGATGAGAATAAAACAGCCGGAAAAAAAAGAAAATTTTTTTTGAACCGTTGCGAACGTTGCCTCGTCAAAATTTACGCGGGAAATCTTATCAATAATTTAAATTTAAATATTTTGAAGTCACGACGACGCGTGGGGCGACGACAAAAAATTAAAAAAAAGGTGAGAGCGATAACATCATCATCATCATCATCATCGTACAGGTTCTTGAAGAGGTTGAGAGAGTAGACAGATACACGCCAGTCTGGTACACACCCACACGTACACATCACATCGCATCCCATCAACTACTACTACTACCTCGATGTCCTTAGAAACCAGAAGAAAAAACAAAAAAGTTAATGACCCTAACTCAGTCGAAAATTTACCAAAAAAAAATTCTTTTCCGTTCGCGACGTTCGCTCCTTCCTGCCACGTGAATTTCACTTCTTCCACGAACGCTTTTCCAATGCATTCAAGTTCGTTGCCTCTTTCGTTTTTTTTTTTTTTTTTTTTCTCTTCCCACGTCGTACAAAAATTCTTTAATTACCTTTTTTTTTTTTCTTTCACCGTGAATAAACAATTACATTCTTTTCTACGCGATTCTTCTAAGAACGCGCACACACACAAACTTTTCGAAAAAGTAACTCGACGACCACCCCCCCCCCCATAAAACCCCCAAAATAAATTAAAAATCCACCCTTGTATTTATAAACGTCATTTAATCAAATAGAAAATCCCTTACGGATAAATTCAATCGATCGATCAATCAATCAATCAATCACCCTCTAAATCCCATCAATTGATTATTTCATCATCAACAGACGTTCGTCATCGTTCGGCCTAATAAAACATCCACCCCCTCAAACATTATTATTATTATTATTATTCTATTTACACGTGATACGTGACCTTGAATTCTTCTCGGCTCGTCGAAATCTCACAGCATCCCTTACGATCTCTCTCTCTCTCTCGGATCTGAATCGCGTCAACCAAAAGAAAAATTTCTTCTCGTTCGTGTCACCATCGTCTCTCTTATTTGCTGACACGTTCTAGAACCACGTTCCAACATTTTTTTTTCTTCCTTTCCGCCACGTTAATTAGTTTACGCTCAATTGAACATCCCTATTTAATAACATACACGTTGTTGTTGTTGTTGTTGTCGTCGTGTTCATACCTCGAACGATTAGGTACATAAACTTAAACTTTATGCGAGTGAACGACCGGATTATCGATAATAATAATAATAAAATATATCCCCCCCTTTAGTTTTCGATTAAAATCCAATAATTTTTTTTTTTTCAATGGAACATAAATTTTTTTTTTTTATTATTAACGTCGAGAGGTCGATGACGTTGAAAAAAAAAGACTTTTTAAAACGTCATTACACAGCTTCGTCATCGTGAAAAAAAACCTTTATGTATGAAAGGTACAAAAGGTACGTTCAGAAGAAAACAACATACACATTCGCGATCATTAAAAAATTATTTTCGAACATGTTTCGAACGTATATGGAATACAAAACAGGTACACACTAATTAATAACTATTAAAAAACAAACAACAAAGCCGACAAAAGAAAAGAAATTTCACGTTTGTTGTATGCGTTTGTGTGTGGTTTCATTCACGACGAAGAAGAAGAAGAAGAAACCGGAGGAGGTAAAAAGCAGAAGACGTTAAATTTTCTAATTGGACAAGAAAAATTTTAAAAACAAAACGGTTACCTGTTACCATTAAAACAAACTTTTCAAACTGATAAGAAACGAAAAGGTTTTTAATTAAAAAATCGGACCCCGTTTAAAATTTCTATTTACACTTACATCCATAGAATAAATAAATAAATAAATTCATCGAGTGTATAAAACTCGTCGGAATAGTTTTTCTTTATATGGATTGATTTTAAAAAATGATTTCTCTTAACGTTTTTTTTTTTTTTTTTTAATGGTTTTATTCGTCAAATTCTTCGACGGACGTAAAAAGAAATAAGAAGAAGAAGAAACGACCGAAAGCCGTGACACGCACGCCACGTTCACATCAAAAAAAAAAAATTTCACCTTGAATCCGCACGCCCACGTGACATTTTATTAGTTTTTTTTATATTTTTTTTTTGCTAGATTATTGTTAATTTGCTTCTGGTTACCGGTAAATTTTTATTATTATTATTATTACTACTTTTACCGGATTCTTCGCGACGTGTCACGCACGCACACCCGCACACGCACGCATGCACGCACATTGATCTCGTAGTAGTCATCGTTACATAATTTTTTTTTTTTAAATGGATCGATTCGCGCCAAAAAAAAGAAATTTAAATTTTAAATGTTACCTGAACGCGCACATTTCATTAGTCATTCCACGAACGATGACTATCTTTATTTAAAAAGGCCAAAGAAAGAATTCGAGAAAAAAAAAAATGTTAACGCGGTGCGTATACGTCTTCTGCTCAAGAAAACTTTTGATTATTTTTCCAGGTTTGGAATTCACCGAATGATTAAAATGGGGGACTGGGGGGATATTTAATCGATCAAATTCCTGGGGGAACTCTCCCCTTCCTTACACCCCTCGAGAAACGAACGAACGTTTTCCTTCATCATCATCATCATCATCATCGGGTCGAAAATTTTTTTATAATCCTCCGCCATTTTTTTAACTTTGAAATTATCAACTCGAGAAAAAAAAAATTCGTGATCGTCGGATTTAATTCGATTGCCATGTTAACTATTACGTCACGAACGATAACGTCGGTGATCGATTGTGATAACGTTGTAGTGTGAAAAGGGAGAGGGAGAAGGGGAGCGTGGGGAGGGTAGGGGAGAACGTTGTAAATTTGTCGACAATGTAAACAGATAATGTTATATATATGTACATAAGAAAATTTATAAATAAATTTATGTATGCGTTAAGAGATTTCTTCTGCTTTTGAACTCTGCACTTTGACCGTTATCTTCTCTTCCCTCTCTCTCTCTCTCTCTCTTACTCACTCTGTCTTTGTGGGTGTGTGTGTGTAAACCTATACCTCTCTGTCTTTCTCTCTCTCGCTCTGTTTTTCTACCTTTGTTTCTCTCTCTCTCTCTCTCTCTCTCTCTCTCACTCTCTGACTCTATCTGTCTTTTTTTCTGCCTTTGTGGGTTTATGTGTGGGTGTATGCCTGCGTGTGTGTGTGTCTCCCTCTCTCTCTCTTTTTTTTTTTTCGTTTCTATTTCTTTCTCAGTCTACTTGCTTCTTTCATTCTTTTCGTATCTACCCTATTTCTGTCATTCACTCTTTGTTCCTCACCACCACCACCACCAATTCTCAACCTTTTTTTTCTTTACAAATTTTTTCAATAAATTTACCTCACAACCCTTACCGCTCAACCCTTTAAATCCATCAAAAAAAATTCAATAAACGAAAAAGGGGATGATTTATAACGACGGTCAATTCATAAATATTATTTATTATATATAACTACTACCCGATCGGTGGCGTATTAATAACCCATTAAATAATTATTCCAGTACTCCCTCCCCTTCCCTACCCCCCATAATATTTTCTAATAAATTTTTTTCACTTGGGGAGGGGGAAACGTTCGATCAAAGTAATCGAGCCGCATTCGTAAAAAAGGTTGTGTGTGTGGAGGAAGAAGGTACAGAAGAAAAGGAGGTAACAAAAGGTTTTGACAACAACACCTTTAACCGGACGTAAATACGGGGGGACGAGGGAGGAGAAGGCAAGAGTGTGCGGATGAATAGGTGAGAGACCTTAATAAAAAAATAATAATAATAAAAAACTAAACGAGACATAACCTAACACACGAAGACATTTTTTTTTTTCTTTCCAATTCGTTTATTAATCATTGTTTACGATCGTGTAAAATAAATTTTTTCCAATAAATATTTATTATTCGATTCAGTGGTTTGACTCTAAAAAAAGAAAACAACTTTTCAAAATTATCTCTCTCTCTCTCTCTCTCTCTCTTTCACACAAGTAGAAAATAAAATAAAATAAAATAACAAAAAGTTTTAAGAAAACTCGAATGAATAATGATGACACATACGGCGCCTTTTTCGTCGTAAAAAAAAAAAAATATTTAATTTTCATTTAGTCGTGGCAGTAGTAATAGTGATCGGTGGCGATGGTCGTCGTCGTGGTGGTGGTCATTCGTATTTAACGTACACGCACATACAAATCGTATCAATTACAACGTTTTAATAATAAATTGTAACGAAAGATTAAAAATTTTTTTTTCCCCCGACAAAATTTACAAGACGTTCCCCATCATGTGAAAAACATTGATTAAACGTGGCACCAGATTCAAATAAATTTTCACATTTTAAAATATTAATTCTTGATCAAACAAGCCGGGGGAAAAAAAAAAATTTTTTTAAATATTATTATGATGATTCTTACTTTTATATACCCAAAGCGATAAGATTGATAAAGCCCCCCCCCCTAAAAAAGGGGGGAGGGAAGATAACAAACACCCAAAACGATTACAATACGTGTAAGAAGAATAAATAATAAAAACCGCAAAACGAAAACGTTTTTTTTGTATGCTTTCTAACTCGTCGTACCTTTTCGGCCATTTTTTTTTTCGTATTCAAAAACCTTAGTTTGTACCTCTCACGTGATCTCATTTTTTTTTTACTTCCCGTAATTTAATTTAACGACAAATCCTTGAATAAAGAAAGAAAGAGAGAAAGAAAGAGAGAGAGAGAGAGAGAGAGAAAATTAAAATGATAAACGGCATACACGACGTCACAATAATAAACCTTATAAAATTTTTTTTTTATGAATCTGATACGAAAGACGAACAAAACAACTCGGTCCCCGGGTAGCCGGATAAAACACACACACACACACACAAAACAAAAATTATGTTTTCAGGTACATAGGTATCCTAGGTCACCACATAAAAGGTTTTTTAAAAAAAAATTTTATTTATTTATTTATTTATTCGCCCAAAGCCGTAAACATTAAAAAAAAAAAAATCGAAACCCAAAATAAAACCATTTAATCAAGGTGAGTTATTGAAAAATTATTATTATTATTTTTTCTAAAGACACGACGAATTTTCGTGAAACTAGCGAACACCATCACAAACCTTATAACGACACCTACACCAAACTTTATAACGATATTCCTAACAACGGATACGATATTCCTAACGGATAACAACAAACGTGGCAGCAGCAGTAGCAGCAGTGGTACCACCATCAACTTTTTCAATAACATCACGTGACACATCAAACCGCAAGTATTAATTTTTTCACGACTCATTTTTACAAAGCGTTTGCTCATGTTTATTTTCAATAACGCGCCTAAAACGAATCTCGCGCACGCTCCATACTATCTCCATTTGTTTTTTTTTTTTTTACGGTTGTTCATCATCTCGACAAACGATTTCGAGTTTTCCCTCCTTTTTCCCCTCCCCTCCCCCCGCGTTATAGGTTTCATTTTCGTAACAACAACAAAAACACGAGAGAATAACAATTAACAAGATTTAGATTAATGACCTACTTATTATAAAACTGTCAAATTTTTAATTTTTATTCTCATTCTTCTTAAGAATTATTACTCCTCGAAGGTTTTTTTTTTTTTTTTTTTTTTTACGAACGTTCGCACACACGCTAGACGTGAAATTACGAAAATCGAATTATATTAATAAATTGATCGATTGATCGATATATCGATCGTTTCGAGTTAAAAAAAAAAAAAAAAAAAAAAAAACATTTAAAGTTTGAAGAAACGCAAAGTTCGAATATGCGATTTTTTAACGACGGGAAAATGAAAAAAAATTTTTTTTTTTATCGAAAAGAGAGAGAAAGAGGGAGAAAGAGAGAGATAGAAAAAGAAAGAGAGAGAGAGAGAGAAAGAGAGAGAAAGAGAGAGATAGAAAAGAGAAAGAGAGAGAGAGAGAGAAAGAGAGAGACGTGTTTACGTACAACACGCAGTGCAAATAACCGAGAAGATATAAACCGGCTTAAAAAAAAAAAAAAAAAAATTACTGATAAAAGAAATAATAACGTGATAATATCAAAACAACATTTAAGTCAACCGTTTCCGCTCAAAGTTAAAATTTCGAAAAATATTCGAGTTCATCTCTCTCTATCTCTCTCTCTCTCTCTCACACTTATTTGTATCACGTGCGGAAAATAACGTTATCAATAACATTCGAAAAAAGTACGCCCACGAAAAAAGTGGAATAAGAAAACAACTTTTTTTTTTTAAATAAAATTCGAAACGTGTGACGTAACTTGATACCCGTAAATAAATTTTTTTTAAAATTTCAATAAAAACAAACAACAAACAACAAACGGTTAACAATCGTAATTTTGTTTAAAATCCGCGAATTTTTTTTTTTTTTAACAAAACCGCGTCGTAAAAAAAATAATAATAATAATTTTTTAGTGTTTTTCTCGTACGTTCGAACGTTTAAACATTTTGGATTAAAAAACCGTTTCGGGTTTTTTAAGCAATAAAAAAAAAAAAAAAAATTGATGTGACGTTATTATTATTATTATTTTTTCCGAGTCGTATTTTAAACTAAGGTGTTTAACGATCGTCATATATTTTTTTGGTTGTTCGACGACGACGACGACGACAACAACAACCATCGATACAAAGATGCGAACGTAAAAAAAAAATATTTAACGACTCGTACATACAATCGATATTTTTTCTCTCTCTCTCTCTTATTCTGCGTCGTCACGAACAAGAGTAACAAACAAGTAACAAACAATTCGTTTGTAGAAAAAATTAGGGAATCGTTTGTTTGTTTTGATTACGAAACAACCCTGCACATTCGCCATCATCATCATCGTACAATACAAAAATACGTTTTACAAAATAGAAAAATATTTTTCTAAAACGAAAAACGCGTCGACTGCTACAAACAACTAACAAACAACAACAAAATAATGCAACAAACAACAACAACAGAAAAATTAAGAACGCAAAAAAGAGAGTAACAACGTTTATAATTTAATAAATAAACGATTACGTAATCGAAACAATTTTTTTTTTTTTTTTAAATAATGAAACGTGGAGAGCTTAAACAAACAAACAAACAAACAAGAAATGATTGTTGATTATCCAGCATTATAATAATGAAAGCTCCGATTGAAATTTTTAACACTGACTCAGAATTTATATTTTGTTTAACATTCGTAGAGCACAACAAACACAACGACAACAACAAACTTTTATGGAGAAAAATTGAAATCGTTTCAGAAAAAAGAACATTCGAGAAAAAAATATTTGCACTTGACTCTCTCTCTCTCTTTCTCTCTCTTTCGTTAATATGTTCGGGCGGTAAACAATTTAAGAAAATATTTAGTGACGTTATCATCATCGTACGAATAAATGACCCAGTTATTACGGCAACAGGAAAATGTAGGACGACGACGACGAAATCGATGAAAATGGAGACGAATAAACAACAACAGCACCAGAGATGAAAAAAATCCAACAGAGATCAGCCATCTTTATTTTTTTTTTTTTTTGATAACGAAAAGGTTTATAATTATTTCGTAACTTTAGGGTTTCTTACGACACGACGAAATTGGTTTCGATAATTATATTAACGAGGCGTAACCGAACGAATAAATCAATTTTTTTAAATTGTGATACCGTTGAAATGACGTCACTTCCCATCGACCAAAAAAAAAAAAGTCACACCTGATTTTACTCATTTCCGATTTATCGATTAATCGAAAATTAATTTCAAAAAAAAAAAAAAATTTAATCCCGTATATTTTTTTTTTCGATTCAGTTCTGCCATTTTTTTATTTTTTATTTTTTAGGGTTTGCCAACTTCAAAAAAAAAAAAATTGTTTTGATATTGTAACGTGACACGACGATTTCTTTTCTTTTAAAACTTGTTCCACGATCAAATCATTTCATTCCTTTTAATTTCTTCCCCCCCCCTTTCCCTCCTTTTGTTTTATTGTTTCAACCCCCCGTCCGATTTCGAAATGAAAAAAATTAATGCCTTCGGACATCATCTCCTTACAACGGATGATGATAATAATAATAATAATAATGATAAATTGACATTTTAATTTATCTTTTAATTAAATGAAAAAACTTTTTTTCCTTTTTTTTTTTACGGGCGCGACCGGTAAAGGGTTCGTCAGTCAACGTACCAAAATTGGAATTGTGCGGTCAAAAAAAAAAAAAAAAAAATTTCTCTCTCACCGACATGTAGTAATTTTTACTTTTTTTTTTTTTTTTTTTTTGTTAAGTTGACCACCTGATTAAAAAAAAATAAAAAACCGTTAAATTTTACCTTTTACGTACGTATTAATAAAAATAAAAAGTTGATTGTTCGATTTCACGTTCATGTTGTTTTGTACTTTTTTTCTTTCTTTCACTTTTTTTTTTTTTCTGCAACTACTCTTTATCTACTGACACGAAATTTTTAATTTCGATTTCCCGACTGAAAATGTTTTTTTAAAAGGTCAAAAAGTTAAGAATTCGTTCGAACTTGTAGAGGAAAGATAAAGTAAACTATCGGAAATCTTATATTCGCCGAGAGATAACGATAATGTCGTGGCAGAAGAACTATCGCGAAAAATACTGCTCGAGGAAAATTCATAATTATTTTCATAGATGAAAATGATAGACGAGATGAATATTAAAACAGATGATACCCGCAACCTACGTTAAACGAAAGCAAAAATTTCTAATTAATTATTATAATTAAAAACCGCAAAGTATTAGCTAGCGCAAATCACATTAAAAATTCATACGAAACCCGCATTCGCCTCCCCTTCCCCTCCCCCCCCACGAAAATCGATGACGTCGAATTTATTTATTTAAATAAAATTAAATAAAAAGGCGGCGTTTCCCTCATTTAAATTAACTTATTAAAATAATTTCTCTCTCTCTTACGTCATAATTTAAAATTCGTGAATGAATTTTTTTTTTTTTTTTTATTTAATGCGCGGACACGAAAAAAAAAACGAAAAAATAATTAAATATGTCAAAAAAAAAAAAAATGAATTTCGGGTTAACAAATCCGGGAGTCTCAAACGACAAAAAAAAAAAAAAAAGAAATGGCAGGGAGGCTGGCAGGCAAGCAGGCTGGCAGGCAGGCGTGGAACTAGACTAAAAAAACCAAACATCTTTTTCATCAATACCGAATACGATACAGATGATGATGATGATACTTTTTATTTTTACCTTAGAGTAAAAATAAATACGTTTTTTATTTATCTACGAGGAGCGTACGCGTTCAGGTAACCAAAAACCCCTAAAGGAAAAAAGAAAAGGAAAGAAACAACAACAACCAAATCGGTTTTATCATTATTACCTTTTAAAATGAACGAAGAGGAGAAGGAGGAGAAGAAGAGGAGGAGGAGGAGGAAAAAAAAAGACACCGAAATAAATGCTAATTGAATGATTTCTCAAATACTTTCTCATACCTGAGTGTGTGAGAACCTATTTTACTATTATTATTATTATCATCATCATCATCATCAACGTATACGAGATTTTCTTTTGTTTACCTTCATAGACGTACCTTTTTTTTTTTTTAAAGAACGAGCAAATACCTTTCTTTGTAAATCAATATTGAACAATTGCACGTGCCTAAATCGTTATTATTTTTCAATGCTACCAACCGAACAGATTCGCATCATTCATCACCCGTGAAAAATGGCTACCAAATTGCAAAGAAGAAGAAAAACGAACGAATTTATCATCATCATCATCATTATTATTAAACATTCCAGAATATTCTCCATCTTTCTTTTTCGGAAAGCCTGACCACACACACAGCCTTTTCGAACTCGTTCAAAACTTTTTATCACGTGGGAATCACGCCGGAAAATGAATGAAAATTTTTCCCTCGAACGGATTTAACGAACGTTCCCGTACGAAACGATTCCTAACAATTTTTTTTTTTTTTTTTTAAATGAAACGTTCGAAACGAACGTGGGTGTTTTAAATCATTTTTTTTAAACACGTTTTGCTGCAGGTCATGTCACGCGTGTGTGTACGCGCGCGTTTCTCTTTGCGTACGTTTATCGTACCGACGACGATAAATTTCCAAAAAAAAAAAAAAAAAAAAAAAATTTCCAGTAAATTCCAGTAAAAACACTTTCTAAAAAATATACGACAACTGGATAAATAAATATTCGCCATTATGATTTATGCATTCGGATTTGATAATAATAATAATAATAAAACCCGGTCGACTATGACCTCACGAATTACAATTGCATAACTTAATAACCTATCCGAATCTCATCGAGAGTGGAATTAGACAAAAAAAAAATTTTCCGACATGATAACAAATAAAAAAAAATGTCGACACTCACTTCGATTTCAATTAACGAAATTAATTAAAGAAAAAAAAGAAAAATTTTCTTCTACTTCTTCAAAGAGGACATTTTTCCATCTCGTCGACAAAAGATGTTGCTAATAATAATAATAATAATGATAAACGCTTACCTTATTGAAAAAATTTCCGACGTGACTTTATATAATTTTCCAAAGAAGACGTTGAGTCCAACCACTTTAAATTTTCACGATTGCAAAAATAATAATAATAATAATAATAATAATAAACAAACTATTGATATCACACGCGCACAATAAATATTTTCTTTTTGATTTTATTTTTAATAATCCGATAATCGTAATTTTCCACGATTTTCTTTTTTTTCTTCTCCTTTTCTTTTTTGTGGGAGTGCGTTCGACAAGTATTCACGTACGACTCACGACTTCGTCAAAAGTATTACGGCATAACTATAAAAAAAAAAAAAAAAAAAATCATACATTATGTGAACACAACGTTTTTCTTTCTGTTTTAATTCAGTTTATTATCGCTAGTGTCGCTAGCGTACTGTTTTCCGGTTTTTCGACCTTGTTTTCATTTTATTTAACGAACTCTATCGGAATTTTTATTAAACATTAGTTCAAACTATTTCCGCAACGGTTTTTTTAATAAAAAAAACTTTTTCAAATTTTATATTTACGCCATTTTTTTTTTTTTTTTAAATTTTACGTTCTTTAATGAAATATTACAAATTAATAATTTTCAATCGAATAATTACTACGTAGGGGGGGGGGGGGAGGGGGAAAGAAAAGATTTAAAAGAATTCACGTCCGTTATGGGAAACGAGTGATGACGACGACGCCGCCATTTTGTCAAATATCTTTTCCGGAATTGTTTTCGTATGAAAAAATCATTTCAAACCTCAACGAAATATTTATTTTCGTAGAGAATAAATAAATAAATAAATATCAAACATTCATTCATCAATCATCGGGATTTGAAATTTCGGGACTCGAATCAAATCGAAATCATTCATTCGAGATATCAACAACGATTCGACTAAACTAAATTTAAATTTTTTGTTTTTATTAAGTTGGCAACGATAAAAAAAAAAAAAAAAAAAAATCTCTGACTTTTGATATTCAAAAAAAAAAAATTTTCTTTTTAGTTAAACATATATATATATATATATATATATATATATATTATTAATCTTCCCTTTTTAAATAATAATAATAATAAATATAAGTAGGAGTCTTACGAGAAATTGAAACGAGATATTCTCGAAATTTTTGACTAAAATTAGACCGGTCACGTGATTTAAAATAAACCAATCAGAGTTTTAAATAAAAATATTTGGATTTAATTCAAGTAAAAAAAAAAAAAAAAAAAAAAAGAATTTTTCTCTCTCTCTCTCTCTCTCTGTCTTTTTTTACTTTTTTCTTTCTTTCTTTTTTTTTATTAAAAAAAAATTTTTTTTTTCTTTTTTAAATTGTTTTGCTAAGTTTCTCAGTCAGTCCGAATCTCAAGTCTGGGATTGGCTCCTCATAAAAAGTTTTTCTTATTAAAAATAAAAAAAAAGGTTTGTACAATCCTTAGGGAACATACAAAAAAATACACACACGTTAACGTTATTTTTTTTAAATTTTAAATTTTTTATAAAAACGGGATAATTCGATAATAATAATATTTTTAATTAATAAGTGAGTGTTTGTAACGTTTGTAATAAATATTACATTTATTATTATTATTATTATTATTATTATTTTAATCAAATTAAATTTATCGAGGGGTAAGTAAGTAAATAATTATTTAAATAATTGTTAAAAAATTTAAACCGAAAATAATTAATTAATTAATTAACGATAAATATTTTACGACATTTTGTTTTTTTTTTTTTTTTTTTTTTTTTAAATTTTTATTCGATTCAATATGGCGGATGGATTCGTTTGATTCCGTCCATTTATAGAAATCGACCAATAACGTTTTTTTTTTCTTTTACGAATTCGATACCCTTCGTTATATTTTACGCCTATTATTATTATTACTATTATTATTATGATTACTATTATTATTATTAATTAAACCATAGAGTGTAATTTAAAAAAAAAATAAATAAATTTTTTTAATAATTTTTTTCGAATTTTTTTTTTTTTTTTACTAACTTAAACGATTTCGTTTCATAACAAAAAATATCATCATCATCATCATCATCATTATTATATTATTAATTTAATTAAATTTAATAAATTATTTAAAAATTTTACACTCTATGAAAAGAAAAAAAAAATTGTTCGAATCTCTCGTAATTTTATAATTTTTTTTTATCCGCCATTTTTTTCTTCCCCCTCCCCCCAACGAGATTTTCGTTCTCCCCGATATAATAATAATAATAATAATAATAATAATAATAATATCTTTAAAAATTTCGAACGGACTACATTCGCATTAAAATTTATTATTATTATTAATTCGAAACGTAATAAAAATTTATTAATGGCGTTCGTTGGTTCGTTCATTTAAATTTTTTTTAAATATATATATATATTTATTAATTTAAGACCTCGAACTCACGCACACGCACACGCACACGCACGCGTACGCACACACATACATACGTCGTCTGCAAATCGTTTTTTTTTTTTTTTATCACCTTAAATTAACATTTACAATAAGAAGTAGAAAAAAACATTTTACGACAAACGACCTCATTTTTTTTTTTTTTTTTTTTATTTGCGATTGTAATTTTTTTTTTTTTTTTTGTTTTGTTGGCGTCATGTCAAAATCTAATTTAAATTTTTTTTTTAAATTTAATATCTGAAAAACTATTATTAACCCAGTCTCGAGAAAAATTATTTAAAAAAAAAAAATTTTGAGAAGTTTCTATTAATACGAAAAATTTTTTTCTGCCATTTTACGTTTTCTATAAAAAAAAAAAAAATTTTCCAACGCGTCCAAATTAGGATTTACACGCACACGCACCCACACACACAATTATTTCTAGAAAAAATGTAATTTTTGTTTTACGCGGTGGTGGTGGTAATAATAATGATAATATGATTTTTTTTCTCCCATATAAACAGGTAGCTCGTAAAAAAATATAAAATCAACATGGCTGATGAAGCAAGAAAGGCCAAACAGGCCGAAATTGACCGTAAAAGAGCCGAGGTCAGGGCAAGATTAGAAGAATCAGCAAAAGCTAAAAAAGCCAAAAAAGGTTTCATGACACCGGAAAGAAAGAAGAAACTTAGGGTGAGTTTTTCACTTTTAACTTGATCCAAAAAAAAAATGGCGATCGAGTTCGATTGACGAGGAATTTTATTTTTTTTTCTTTTTCCCCACCCAGTTACTCTTGCGTAAGAAAGCCGCAGAAGAACTCAAGAAAGAACAAGAAAGGAAAGCAGCCGAAAGGAGGAGGATAATTGAAGAAAGATGCGGTAAACCAAAACCATTAGACGATGCCAACGAAGGTAAAAAAACTTTACAAACAAACAAAGAGAAAAAAAATCAATTTTTTTTCATTTGACGATTTAAAAACCAACCCCTTACACCCGCCCTCACATACACACCCACCCCCACACACACTTTTCACATTAATTAAAACAAAAACAAAAAAAAAAAAATTCATTCTTCACGCAGAAAGTATAAAAAGAATTCTTCGTGAATACCATCAACGAATTGCTAATCTCGAGGATGTCAAATTCGACTTGGAATATGCCGTCAAAAAGAAAGATTACGAGGTAGACATAACAAACAAAAAAAAACATAATTTTTTTTACGCTCTATTTTTCGTCATGTTGCTGTTGCTGCTGCTGCTGTATCATCATCATCGTCATCATTTTTTAAAATCTCATTCATAACACGACTAAAAAAGAAAAAACACAATTGCTACTCCATGTTTATCTATGTTAAACTTTCTTCTTAACTTTTCATAACTTTTTTTTTTTTTCACGCATTAAAACAAAGCTGTTGTTATGAATAACTATTTACGCTGTTGTTATGAATAACTATTTGCGCTGTTGTTTTAACACGCACACACGTCCGCGCGCGAAAAGTATTAAATTAAACGGTTTTATCTAATTACACGTCGGTTAAAATTTCGTTCGAATTATCGGGTGTTATTTAATATATTTATGACGTCGACAAACAACAGCAAAAGGAAGAAAGGAACACACTTACAACAACAACAACACATACAACAACAACAAATGAGATGACCAACAGCGATTTATTATTATTATTATCGTTTAAATCAACGAAGGGATAAAGAAATAATTAATTTTTGATAAAATCTTTTTATTAGCCGCTATTCAAACGATATGCACTGAATATTGGAATCGTCTTTATCAATTAGAATCTGAGAAGATTGATCTAGAAAGACAAGTAACGTTAAAAGATCTCGAGGTAATTTTCTATCTCTTTTTAGAAGAAGAAGAAGATGGAGGAGGAGGAGAAAGAGAAAAAATTAATTTTTGCATATTCGAGTTTTTTTTTTTTACGCTTTGTTATTATTATTATTATTGTGATTGCCATCATCATCATCATCATCATCATCATCGTTATTAGTATCACCACCACCACCACCATCACCACCATTTTCATCATACGCGTAATTTCATTAACAAAAATGTCAGCCAACGGTTTTGGTTTCAAACGCAAAAAAAACAACAACAAAAAATCGAAAAATTTTTCTCGTCAACGCGAATCGATTTTTAAAAAAATTCTAAATTTAAATTATTATTATTATTATTATTATTATCATTATTACATTTTTTGGGTCGACGTCCAAAAAAAAATTTTAACGATTGAAATTTTATGACGTAATATTACTTTTTTTTTTTTGTTTTATTTTTACTCCCGCCACGTTTTTTTTTTTTTCTTCTTCTTCTTATTCGGGTTTCTTTTTATCGATTTTATAAAAAAAAAAAAAATTGTTTTATCGTCGTGGCACCATTCGAATAAATAAAATCGCGAGAAATAATAAGAAAAACATTGATTGATTCCACGTCGTAATGAAATAATTGGAAGGAAAAACGAAACGGCAACAACGCGATCGATTTCCGCCAGAAATATTGTCGAAATCGTACGATTTTAAATAAAATGATAATAATAATAATAATAATAAGTACTCGCGCGAGTTACTGCCACGTCTAAACGCGAATTTCGTCGACAAAAACTTTTCCAGCCGGAATAGCTAAATCGATAACGAACGAGTTGTCGCGCGCGTGGAGTCATCACGTTCACGTATACCGGAAATGCATTTTTTTACTATCATCATATACATCATTATTATTATCATTATCAAAAAAAAAAAAATTCAAAGGATTCGTATATATTGTTTATAGAAACTTTGAAGAAGATCATCCAGTCTTATTACGACCGCATGTTAGTATGCGAAAGTCAAAAATGGGATCTTGAACATGAAGTACGAAAAAAAGATTACGAGGTAATTATCCAAAGAACAATCCAAAAAAAAAAAAAAAAAAAAAATTAGGCGAATTGCCGCAGACACTGGAAATATGTCCAAAAAAAAAAAATAGGTCGACAATACTACTACTACCACTACTACTACTGCCACTACCACTACTACTACTACTACCACTACTGCCACTACTACTATTACCACTACTGCCACTGCTACTTTTCTCTTACGTATATAACTTGTTTGGTTTTCTTTTTTTTTTTTTTTTTGTTTCTTTTCTTAGAATTTTCTAGAACTTTTTTCTTTTTTTTTTTTACAATTAGTTATATTCATTTTTTCATTTTATACGCACTTACGTAAGTGCGTCGTCATCGTCACACGTTCAACATTTTATAAAAATATTCATTCATTCATTCATTCATTCATTTGTCCGTTAAGAAAAATCATTCACGAATGACAAATAATAATTACATGTATTTATTTAAAGTTTTCTTAGATGAAATTTTCCGAGACTTTTGTATATTTATCATTATTATTATTTTTTTTAAATTTAAGTATGGCTTTTTTTAAAAACATTTTACAACAACATTTCTCTCTCTCTCTCTCTCTTTTTTTTCATTTTTTTTTTTTTTTTAATTGTCTATTTCCACGTCTGTTATATTTTTGTATCCGAACTTTTTTTTTTTTTTTGGATTTTTTTTTCGAGAGAAAATACTTCATATCAAGATCCCATTTATTTATTATCATCATCATCGTCGTCATCATCATCATCATCATCATCATCATCATCATTTTTTTTTTCTGGATTTTTTTTTTTTTTTTTTTGTAAAAAAAGAGAAATGTGTGAAATGTTGTTACGATGCCATACTTTTATTTGAATTATTATTATTTTTTTTTTTCTAAAGTAAAAGTTTACGAAAAACACGACGGAAAACTTTTATGAAAAAACAAAAACAAAAAAGGTTTTGTCTTCTGCTCGAGACCAGATAAAAAATCGATTTTTTTTTGTACATATTTATATATGTATATTTTGTATAATTGTAGTGAAAAAAAAATTCGGATGAATTCGGCCAATACGAAATTCGATTCGATTCGATACGATACGATACGATACGATTCGAGAATAAAAAATGAAAGAAAGAAAAAACCGTTAAAATTGACAGCGTTCAATACGGGAGGTGATCGATAAAGCTTTGCTTTCGAACATGCTTATTAAAATAATAATAATAATTTTTTTTTTCAATCATTCTGTTACGTAATTAATTAATTAATAATAATAATAATAATTAATATTAGTAATTTTTTTTTATATTTTTAAACTAATATTAAAATTTGGGTAAGTAATTTTTTTTTTGTCTACCATTTTTATTTTTAAGTATTTTGATGAATTTATTTAAAATGGCGCCTTTTGAGCGCCATTTTATTTTACCTCTATACTAACGATATTTTTTTTTTAAATTTAATTTGATAGATCAGCGAACTCAACGCACAAGTCAACGATCTTCGCGGAAAGTTGTAAGTAATCTTAAAAATTATTATTATTATCATTGATGAAAATGAACGATGACGTCATAATTATTATTATTATCATTACAGCATAAAACCTACATTGAAAAAAGTCTCCAAATACGAGAACAAATTTGCAAAATTGCAAAAGAAAGCTGCGGAATTTAATTTCCGTAATCAATTGAAACAAGTTAAAAAGAAGGAATACACCCTGGAAGAAGAGGATAAAGAGGTACGTTACGTTTTTTTTTTTTTTTTTTTTCAAAAATTATTACTTCCGGTCTATCGTTACGTCACTTCCGTTCGCGCCAAAAATAAATTTTTTAAAATATGAGAAATTTGTAGAATGCAACGAAGAGAAAAACGGAATTGTAAATTTAATTTCTTTTTCCGACGGTAGGCGTCGTTGTTTAAGTTAGGGACAATTTCCGGTAAAACCGGATTTAAAAAAAAAAAAAAAACCGCGAAACGATTTCTATCTCTTTCTCTTTCTCTATCTCTATCTTTCTTACTCTTAATTTTTCTATCTTTTTTTTAAAAAAATTTTATGTGTTCGTTCATTTCGTTTTCATTTACTTTAAATTTTCTTTTTTTTTTGTAATTTGTGATTTGTCTCTTCTTATTCTTTTATTAATTTTCTTTTTGTGTTTTTTTTTCTTCTTCTTCGTCTTTCTTTTCTTTTCTATCAAAACATCCGAAGACGGAAAAAGCAGCTAAAGCCGAATGGCAGAAGAAGTAATATCAAGTTCTTCACGACATTACACAATTATTTATACAAAAAAAATTTTTTTTTTTTTTTTGAATATTATACGTGCTCGTTTATAAATTATTACATACAAAAAATCAAGAACGACAACAATCACAACAACCGCAACAAGAATCACACAACGAGCCAAACAAACAAACAAACAAACAAAATTTTTTTTTTTTTTTTTTTATGTTGTTTGATCGATTCAATTTATAATTTTTATTCTTAAACTTTAACCAAAAAAAAAAAAAATTAAATTTTATTAATGTAATAATAATAATAATTATTACTGTTTTTTTTCTCTACCCCCACCACCACACACATACCCCTCAACAACCACACCACTTTTTGTGACAAGGTGAGAAAATTATTGTTCTTATTTAAATTTTAACACTCACACAATCGGAAACAAACAAACAAAACTAAAATTTTCTATCTAACCTTACTACTGTACATACGTATATGTAAATAACAATTTCAAATTTCTTCTGCTAATCACGTGATTGTAAAAAAATTTTTTTCGCCGTAACGAACGTCTAATTTTTTTTTTTTTTTTTAAATTAATTTTCGCAGTTTTATCTCACATCTCAATCGCATAGTCCGCCATTTTGAAAAAAAAACCGACGTCACCACCGCCTTCTTTAAATTTCCCGCCATTTTATTCCCTTAGAGATTACCATAACAAATAATAACTTTTTCCCTCACATATTTCAACCTTAAACCTTTAACTCGTGCATTGAATTTTACGTTAATTATTATTATTATTATTATGGGTAATTTTGCGTCACGATAATCTCACAGCCTTCTAATTTATATAAAATAATTAATTTTGACTTTTTTTTAAAAAATTTTTTTTTCAGAAAAAACCGGAATGGTCGAAGAAAGGAGACAAGGTAAAAGAACAAGAAGAAGTCGAAGCCTAAATTCACCAAAAAAAAAAAAAATTTTTTTCTCTCTCACACATACGTTTAATAAAAATGTCGTCTGATTGTTTTTTTTTTATTTACGTGTTATCACCTTTTTATGTCTGTTATCGATAAAAAAAAATTTTCCTGTTTATTTATTTATTTTTTTTTTAAAACGATGTCGACGATTAGACGGTCGACTCGATTAATAAAATAATTTTTTTTTTTTCAAAAACAAAAAAAAAAAACAATTTGCATGCATTGTAAGCAGAAGACGAAAAAAAAAATATAATAATAATAATTATATATATATACATATATAAATACATATACGATATTCATGTCGTAAATAATTTTCTTTTTTTTTAATATAAAAACCTTTTTAACCTTTTTAATTTGTTATCGTGTAAACGTAATTAATCGTTATAAATGTGACTAAAAAAAACAAAAGTTAAACAAGTGTCGTGTCAAAAGTCATCGTCTTCGTCGTAGTCGTGTCTCTTGTCATTTTAAAAAAAAAACAAAAATTTTCCTGCCACGATTGTCTTCGTCCGCTTTTTATTTGTTGCTTTAACGTACGTTTGATGATTTGAATGAGGAGAGTATTTAAAAAAAAAAAAAAAATTTTAATCGATACTTATGACGTCATATGTCAAATTTAAATTAAGATAAAAATTATGAAAATTTATCCAGTAAGTTATTATTATTATTATCATCATTTTTTTGATTAGTAAAATTAAGTTAAAAATGAAATTAATTAATTTTAATCGATTTTTTTTCGTTTTTTGTTTTTTTCAATTAATTATTGTTTTAGGGTGAAATGGATTCCACGACGACAACGACAAAATCATCACCGACGGTTAAAAGTAAGTAAAATAAAATAATAAAATAACCGTAACGAATAATAATAATAATAATGATAAATAAACGATTATTTTTAATTGTCGAAAAAAAAAAAAAATAGAAGAAAATACGCCACCGCCATCTCCGACGACGGAACCCGAAAACGTCGACGTGGAAGAAGACGAATAATTTTTTTTTTTTTGTTAATAAGACGAATAAAACACATGCTCGCGTTTAGGCTAGCGTTATTTAACGATTCTATTTACACGTTCGCACTTCCTTATTAATAAAAAAAAATAATAATAATAATAATAATAATAATAATTAAAATTTTTGAATTTTATAACAAAATAAGATAATGTTTTAATTTTTCTTCCTATTTTCGAATTATTTATCACACCGGCCTAATACAAATTTCTATTATTATTATTATTAATATTATTTTAATATAAAAAAAAATTCAATGTCGTTTCGATTTATTTCTCGAAATTATTTTTAAAAATATATATACAATACACGATGAAAATTCAATGACTTGAAATTTTTTTAATTGTACACTAACGCCCTCTTTTATTTTTTTCATGAACTAATATAACATTTTCCATGTTTACATGAATTTTCCGTTGAAAATTTCCCGCCATTTAATTTAAATTTCTTATCGTTATTATTATTTTTTATTAATGGCAAGTTCCAGGTACTTGATGAAATGTTTCAATATTTATTCTAGGCCAGGTTTTTTTTGGAAATAAATACTGCAATTTCAATGGTGCTGTACATAAAGTCTCTACCGATAGGTCGTCTCATCCCACGTAATTTCAACGACTCTGACACGTTGCTTCCACGTTGATCAATATTACTACTTTTTCACATAATTTCCATCTCACAAATTTTCTTTTGTATTTCATCCTTTTTCCCGCTTCTTCGGTGTTTCTTTCTATCACTTCAATGATTTCCACTGATTTACGCCATTAAATAGGTTTTACTGTGATATCCGGTTTGTTGGCAGACACAGTTTTGTAATGTTTATTTTCCGATCGAACAAAACAATGTTCGAAATGTAGCTGTATCGTTCTTCGGGTAATTTTCCAATTTACTTTCACGATACATTCCGATAGAGATTTTTCTTTGCTTTTTTAAAATTTTCCAATATCAAAAACATCCTGATCAATCGTTTCCGGTTACGATTAGAAAATTTTTTCACATTGAAGAACCGTAAATCCGTCTAAAACTCGATCCTGTGCAACTGTGATGAATGCTTTTCCTTTAATTTTTATTTTATTATTATTATTATTATTATTATTATTATTATTATTTGAAGCTTATGTTTTTAAGTACAAGTACTTACAAGTACTTCCGGTAGGTATGAAATCAAAAATTATAACTCGATGTAAGAGGATTATCAACAGAAAATCCTCTTACATATCATCAATCGATATTTTATTCCTCTATGATATTCTCGTGAATAATTTTAACGTTTCGACAAAAAAAAATGTCGGGTATTTAGAAAAAAAAAAAAAAAAAAAAACTTAACAACGATTAAACAACAAAACAAAAGCACCACCGTCGTTATTAAATTTATCGATAACGCGCGTGCGCGAGTTTTCCGCCAAAAATTTATTCAAAATACGAATTTTCCTTCTCTTCGAAAGCGAAACGTGGGAAAATTTTATCGCGTGCACGACGTCAGAATTATAAAAAGAATATAAAAACTCATGTTTAACTTATGCCGTGCGTAATGAAATTTATATTTATTTATATATTTATTCTCTCGTAACACGTCGTTACATTTTCCGTTTGCGCCGTGAAAATTATATATTTTAAACCGTCGAAAATCCGAACAGTTTTTCATTTGTTATCATTTTCCGCAGTTTGATTTTATTTTTTCCGACATTTTCACGATGTCCCGTGCCACGACGATTGTTTTATCATTATTATTATTATTATTATTATTATTATTATTATTAAGTCGATAAGTGATTTACAAAACAAAAATTTATAATTAAAAAATCATATGTGAAAATCTTTTCTTTTTTTTTTTTTTTTTTTTGGAAATTTTTCAAAAACGAAATTTTTTTTTTTTTTGGGGGGAGGGAGGGGGTGTTATCAATCATTCATTGGCATATTAATAATATACAGACACCTAACGACAGAAACAAAAGGGGTAAGTTTTTCTTCACATCTTGCCTAATTTATAAATTTATTTTTAAAAAAATGTCGAAGTTTTACAAAAGTTTGTGTGCGTGTGTGTGATTTTTAACTAGTGCCACGTTTTTTTTTTTTTTTTATTTATTTCCTGTCGCGTTTTGTTAGTAACCTGTTCATGTATATATAAATTCGTAAATTTTATTATGAAATTAATTTAATCGCAATTTATTATTAATATTATCATCACCATTTGAAAATAAATAAGTTTAACGAATGATAATATTATTATCAATAAGTTTTAGACTGTTTTATCAATAAGTTCGTGTAAGAAGACAACAACGTGCGTTAGTTCGAATGTTAAAACAGTTTTCAAAAATAAATAAATAAATAACTTTTAATAATTTGTCAGTCGGAATTCTTTGTTATTTTTTTTTCAAATAAAAATTTTTTTTGTTGTTCGTCAAACGAAAATGTCAGTCAATAATAACGTAGACATTTTTTTTTTTTTCCAGACCGCATAAAAAAAAAACTTTTAGAAAAAAAATTAAAGTCTATTACATATATATATATCGTCGTCAGGTATGATGATTTTTAAGGTACGTGAAAATATCAAGAGTTTCGTACGTTATTTATACAAGAGAGAGAGAGAGAGCGAGAGAGACGGCCATCTTCAATGTCTGCCAATATTGTTTAAGTATTCAATAAAACTTTTAAATAAATTTTTTTTTAAATTTCTTTACGTGTTAAAATAATAATAATAATAATTATTATTATTATTAGCAATAAAGTTTTATTATTATTATTAGCATTTCGACTGGAAAAGTTTTCGTTAAATATATGTGTATATATCGTCCGTTTGAGAGTTATTATTATTTGTGGTTAATGATTGACGTCATCATTACTGACTTATTTAAAAAAATTTTTTTTTTTTTTTTTTAATATTTGGGGGGGTAGGCGCGGGGAAAATTTTTTTTTTTTTTCGATAAAAACGCAACGAACGCGGCGTAATAAAAAAAAATAAATAAATAAAAACATCATTAATACGCGCGTACTTTGTTTTTAGAAAGAGAGAGAGAGAGAGAGAGAAAAACGAATAAAAAAAGAAAAAAAAAAGGTGATAACCAATCAGAAGACTAGAATTTAGTGACGCAAATGTTACCCTTCGTGTCTGCCGATAAAAATAGGGAAATAAAATAAAATTTAAAAAAAATAATTAAGCCCAAGTTTAACTTACAAGAAAGCTGAGTCGTTTAAAATGTATTGAAAAATATGACGCTCACGTTTCCCTTACGACGTCCTCGTTCTCCCTCTCCGAGAGTGTATTTTCTTCAATGACGTCATATCTGACGTAGGTATTCATCTGAAACGGTAAATAAATGGTATAAAAAAAAAATATATATAAAAAAAAAAGTAGGGATAAAAATAAAGAAAGAAAATTCAAATTTTTGACAATAATTCCAGTTATTTCTCCTGTTAATCCTGCTTCTTTTTTTTTTTTTATTATTTTCTTTTTAAAACTAAACTTCCACATTCGATGATGATGATAATAATAATAAAAAAGGAAAATTTTTTTTTTTACGGTGTGAACGACTTTAAATTTAAAAAAAACGGGAAAATTCAGTTATCAATCAATCGATGAACCTATTTTTTGTCCAGAAACAAATTTAAATAATTGATTTTTCAATGATTACGTCATCGATTTAAACAAACGATTTCCTTATCCGATTCTTTATCAAAGTTAAATAAGAAAAAAATTAATATAATAATTTTTTTTTTTGAAAAAACATTTGACTTCCTTTTCATTCCCGAAAATATTTCAGGTAAAATTACGTCACGAAACGTCCCTTTGATAGAAAAAATTATTATTATTATTTTTTTTTTTGTTTTACCAATAAATATTTTAAATGATAATAATTTCCATGAGGAAAATTTTTTAAAGTTACGTGTGTGTGTGCGTGCGTGCGTGCGTGCGTGTGCCTCCTTGTCTGTCTGCGAACGAGTGCGTTCATCGAAAAAAAAAAAAAAAAACATTCGAAATGAAATTTATAACGTCTATATAAGGGATTTTCGGTCGTCGTCGAGTCGGAAAAAAATTATAAAACATAGAAAAAGAAAGAAGATATATATAGAGAATGAGAGCGAGAGAGAAAGAGAAAAAGAGAGTTGTGAAAGGGAGAGAGAGAGAGAGATAGAGATAGATCATTGTCACACTCGGTTTAACGCCCCCGAGATACTACATCTATTTATATCTCACGGTCAAAGCTATTTTGGAGTAGTCTCTTCTTCTTCTTTCTCATTCCAAAATATATTTCCCTCTTTGTTTTTTTTTTATTTATAAATAATAATTGTTATCGATATTATTTTTTTTTTTGGAAAATTAATAAATAAATAGATAAATATAAACGAGGGGGATATTTAAAAAAATTATAAACAATAAAAGACGAAAGGATAATTAACTATAAACGTCATAATAATTATTTATTAATTTATTTTTCAGGACGGGAAAAATTCAAAAGAAAAATTGAAAAAACCGGAAAAACCGAAAAAGATCAGACGGAGGAAAGAAAAATTAAAAACTCATGACGTCATTATTCAACACCACCCGAAAGAGTTATAATAAAAATCAAAAGGTAAATGCGTGTTTACGTGCGTGCATGTGCATCTTCCACGTCATCCTATTCATATTTCGATCATATGTTATTTTGTTTTAAAAAAAAACGCGGCGTACATTTTGTTTTCGTCCCGTACTATACCCAACATTTTAAAATTTATTATCATTAATTTAACGTCTGACAAATTACCGACAAAAAAAAAAATTGTGAAAAAAATTACAATTTTTTTTTTTTTTTATTTCTGACCTGATTTAAAAAAAAAAAAATTTTAATTTAAATTTTACGATTTTAGAAAAAAACGGAAACGACAGCAGCAAGTACAACAACTTCTTAAATCGATCGATACTTTGACTGACGACAGCAAAAATTCTAACATAAACAATATCATATAGTAATAAACGTGAATGGGGGGGGGGGGGTGGGGGGAAACATTTTAAAATAAGAAAAATGACCGTTTCGAATAAAATATCGATCGTACGTCAATTATTAAAATCATTTCCGGTCGTTCGATATTGACCAGTACAAGTATTTTTTTTTTAATCGTTATACCTTTGAACTCCCACAAAAAAAAAAAAAAAAAAAAAAAATTAACTGGAAAAAAAACACAAATAATTTCATCGATCATCATCATCATCATCATCATCATCATCATTATTATCATTATCATCATCACCGTTATCGATTGAGACTCCTGACGTAAATTTTGAACGTTAAAAATAAAAAATAAAATCGTTAAATGACGGCATAATTGTATTATGTATATGCGTAAATAACAAACGATCTTATTATCATTATCGATCCGTATCGATCAATTTCGTCTATAACGTTATAGTTAAGTTTTTTCGTCTGCTGTAAAAATTAATAAACGAACGGTTTTCTTTTCTATTTTTTTTTATAGAGCCGAACGCGCGTTCATAAATTTATTTATTGATTTTTAGTTATGAATAATTTACAATAATTTTTTTTTTCTTTGCTCGGATTTATAAAAAAAAAAAAAAACCGGATATTGATTTTTTTTTGTCTTTACCCCCCCCCCCTTCCACCCCCGCACTCCCCCCCCCGAAACATTTATTTATGACCGCGTTCGCGCGTGATTTATCTCTCTTATAAAATATTAAATTATTTTATTTCATTAATTAAAAAAAAAAAAAAAAAAAATTGGAATCGAACGTTTACGAACGCGTACTTCCTTTTAAATTTTTCTATTATTATTATTATTATTAATATTATTATCATCAGTGACGTTTTTTTTTAAAAACGCGTGCGTACGTATATGTACATTAACATGTTAAAAATAATTTGAAACGCGTTCGGAAGCTGGAGAGACGATTTGTAGAGAGAGAAAGAAAATAAAAATCGAATGAGGCTTAAAAAACAAATATTTACGTAAAAGAAAACTGAAATTGGGTAATCGAAAAAGAGGAATGACGTCACGGGACACGTGGAGCTTTCTCTGATGTCATGGCGTAAATTAAATGACGTCAAAACTTTTATTGTCCATGTAATAAGGGCGTATGCGACACGCGAACCCAACGGCAAAGAAAGAAAGAAAGAAAGAATTTTCCCGCTCGGAAAATTTTTATTTTTTTGTTTTTTTCGTTTTTCCCGGTTTTCGTACGAATTTTTTTTAAAAATAATATTTATAAATAATTAATAATAATTTTTTTATCGTAATAATTTAATAAATTTTAATTTTTTTTTTGAGAAAAATAAAAAAAAATCGAAATGAAAAAGTTAATAATGTATTAGAAAACGACGAGAACGAGTTTTCGATTCGAATGACGTCATAACTCAAAATCGGTTTCGTCGGGGAAATTTTTTTTTAAATTCGCGAACATTCTAGAATAGTTTTTTTATTTAATTTTTGACTATGAATAAAAAATAATTATTTTTTACCCCCCCCCCCCCCGAATTATCATCGAATTAAAAAAATTTTTTTTTTTTTTCTGAAAATTTGCGCCATTTTTATTTGTTTGAAAATTTTTGGCGGGTAAGTTTTTCGTTTGTAGAATTTTCCATCGGATTTTTCGCGAGATTTTTTTTTTCCTCCTTTATGAAATTTATGAAAATTTTTTACGCGAAATGAGATTTCTTAATAAAAAAAAAAAAAAAAAAACTAATAATAATGATGATGATAATAATAATAACGATAAAATAAAATAAAACAGTTTTCACGCGAGTTGTTTCCTTTTTACATAAAGTAGAGTTTTCCGCTCGCAGAGAAATTTCGAGAAATTAGGTCGGTGCGCATTGGCTGGTGACCCATCTCGGGTCTTGCACGTGTCGAGAAAGAGCCTTCTAACAATGAAAGAGGTCAGTAGGTCATTCAAGGATAACCTAAATTGTGGTGGGGGTAATGTGAATGAACCAAACTGGAGGAGAAATTTTATTTCGTTGATAAAAATTCAGCATCCCTTTTTATTCATGGAAGAAATATCACGTAGACTCTCTCTTTAGAAAAGCGAGGTCGTTTCTCTCTCTTGTACGATTCATAAATTTTCTTTCGGTTAAGGGAAAAAAAAAAAAAAAAATTTTCTTTTTTTTTTTTTTTTCTTTACGCGGTTTATTTCAGGTTCGGGGTATTATCACCACCACTACCATCGCTACGACTACCAACGAGTACTACTACCTACTACTACTACTCGCGAGTTATAATAAATTTAAAAAAAAAAAACGGTTTTTTCTTTCATAACAATTTGTTCCTGTTGCTAATACATTCGGTTTTTCTTTTCTTTTTTAGTTTTTTCTTGTCTTCCGGAGGAAAACATTTAATTTTCATAATCAATATTGAAATACGTCATACATTGGAAAAAAAATCCCCTTTTGAAAAAGTGGTCACTCGCAAATCGAATTCGTATACTTTCATTACATATAAAGTGATTTAAATTTTCTTTTTCGGAAAATTTTTAAGTGATTTAAAAAAATTTTTTTTTTGTAAAAAGTTTTTTTTTTACGGTAAAGTTTGGTGACTTTAGAACAACGACAATTTCATCACCGATACAATCGACGAGTTTGTTTCGAAATTGTTTTTTTTTAAAAAAATTTGTGGTAAGTGAAAAAGGGAAAAAAAAAAAAAAATTTTTAACTTTATTAATAGTTTTCCTCAAGGGTGGTGATATCGCGAATCATACGTCATACGAACAGTCAGTCAGTCAATCAATCAATCAAAGACGATTTCATTCATTTTGAATAAAATTTAAATTTTTAATTTCAGGTAAGAACCTTTTGTGTTTGAATGATAGGTGACGTTAACCGAAAAAAAATTTTTTACCGCCGCGGTAAAATTGTTATTGTTTAATTTTTTATGAATGAAATTTTCAAAAAAAAAAAAAAAATGGCTTCTTATTAAAACGATTACATAGAAATTGTTGATTAACCCGTCGTAATGTAATAATTTACAAGTCAAATACTCGTTACCGGATTAAAAAACTTTTTTTTTTTTAAAATAATTTTTTAAAATTAAAACTATCGAATATTGCGTGTGCGTGTGTGCGTGTGTGTGCGCGTATTTTCGCAATATTGAATTAAACAAAAAAAAAAAAAAAAAATTTATAAATGTCACCGGTGCACGAAATTTAAAAAAGTTAATTTTAATAAAAACTTTTTATAAAATCGTCTCGAACATTCTTTACGAAAAAAATCGCCACCATATTCTAAAAATCCTCCGACGGTTAATAATAATGATAATATTAATAATTTTTTTTTTTTATTTCAGCGAAAAAAATTTTTTCGAATCGTCAAACTTTTAGAAAAAAAAACCGTTACGAATAATCGAAATCGGGTAAGTATTCGTGAAAATTTTCCGAGTTTTCTTTTTTCTTTTCCATCTCCCACAATTTAAAATCGTTATAAATAAATAAATAATAATAATATTCGTTTAAATTCAAAGGGAATTTTTTTTTTAAGTAGTCATTTCGAGGGATTCTTTTTTTTAACTAAGTTACGTCGAAAAACTAAAAAAAAAAAAAAAAAAGAAAACTGGAAAAAAAAAATAAACCCCCGAAATTTTTTTTTTAAGGTTTCTAAAAAGTAGTTAAGACTATCAGTTTCATGCCACGCTTTTAAAATATATAAAAAAAAAAAATTTAGGCGCGATATAGAAAATTTTAAAGCAAAAAAAGGCAAAACCGAAAATTTTTTCCCCTTTTCAAATTTTTGTAAATGTTTTGTTTTGTTTTTTTTTTTTTTTTTTTTTTTTTTTCTCAGGAAAAACCGAAAGATGAAAAATTAAAAAGAAAACTTATTTCAAAAAATTACGTAAAATTAATAACGATAATGATAATTTTTTTAGAACGTACCTACAACGAAAAGAAATTCGAAACGATTTGAAGGGAGTGCGACAAACTACTACCTACTACCCCTTTGTAAAAAAAAAAAAAAAAAAAAAAGGGAAAAAATCCACCGTTATAGAGTCGGGTGAACTGTTTCCTGTTGTTAACTGAAACTTCCTTAAGAAGCCAAATATAAAAATTGGATTAATACGTAATTACCCTTACGAGTATAAAAGGGGTTGAATGAAAAACCGATGGAAACATTTCAACAAACGATTTCATATAACGAACATGATGATTTTAAAAAAAAAAAAGTTAAACCGGATATGTCGAATTTTCGAATCGAAAAACTAAACAAACAAAATGGAAACGGTGAAACGGTTTTTTGTTTTTTATATGAAGTGATGTTGTTTAGATGAACAAACGGATTTATTTTAATATGTTACTCACCCACACGATGATGAAGGATGTTTGTTTCGTTTTGCACAAGGAAAACCCATGGCAGCTGCTGGACACAGCCCAAGATTAGTTTAAGACTCTTGTGCGTGAACATCAGCTAGTGTGGGGTTTCAACACGGCATAAAGTGCAAAAAAAAAAAATTTTCTTCTGCTACTGTTGTTTTTTTTATAAAACCTGAAAAATAAAAAAAAAATTGTCATTTAATCATGGAATCACGAATTTGTTGTTGTTTGTTTGTTTGTTTATCAATTATTTCTCTCTTTT
>NW_002987838.1:757880-832653 GCF_000006295.1 Pediculus humanus corporis | reverse complement strand
TAATAATAATAATAATAATAATAATAATAATAATAATAATTTTCATTTATAATAATATTTGCGTTATGTTTTTATGTCGATTTAAAAATGTAAATTTGTAAAATTAAAATTAATTAATTAATTTATTTATTTATTTATTATTATTTGTTTGTTTTCGTCCGTCCACATTTTATCGATTTTAAATTTTTTATTCGTGTATTTATCATCATCATCATCATTATTTAGTTTTGTGTTATGAAATGATATAAAATGGTCATTAATAAAAATAATGATTTTAGAGTGAAAAGGTTAGAATTTTTAACTAAAATATCTACGCAGTAAGTTGTCAGTGTTTTTTTTTTTTTTTTACTATACAAAAACAGTTATCAGTTTTTGATAATAATAATTATTATTATTATTAATTATGCCCTGTTGTATAAAAAAAATACGACGATGACGTCATGTTCATAATTTAAAAAAAAAAAAATAATATTAATAATTTTATAAACGCACTCGAATGGTCATAATATCATTATTATTATTATTATTTAATATTAATATTTTTATTCTTATCAATGTTATCAAAACTTATCACGAGTCTTATCATATCATATCTTAAAGCTATCGTTTTTAAATAAAAATCAGGAGAATACACTAAAACGTACTATTAATTTATTTTCAAACGTTTTAATAATATTTATGTACATAAATACACGTCATCATTATTAATTAATAATAATAATGGGCAATAATGATTTCGTTTAGGAAAAAATTTATTTTCGATAGGAAAGTTACACACACACACACGTGAGAAACATCTTATCAAATAAGAAAATACACGCGCACTCACTCACTCACGAAGTTAAATTTTTATTTAAAAAAGAAATAAAATAATAATAATAATAATATTTTCTTAAGAATCTTAAATATTATCAAACGAGCGTAATTGAAAAGAAAGAAAAAAAAATTTTTTTTTTTTTTTTTTTTTTTGATAAATGAATTTGTGAGAGTCTTATCATGTTGTTTGTAAAATATGGGCGATGAAAATAAATCGTTGTTGTAAGTGTGAGACGACTGTATTTGGTTTTACAGACGTAAGCAGTCGTTGGTTTTATTAGGTTGTTTATTTTGTTGTTTGGTTTAAGCAAAAAAAAGAAAAAAAGAAAAAGAGAAAAAACTTTTTAATTTCAGAGAGTTTAAAGGACCCAACTATGGCATGGACGGAAGAACGGATGCTTCAACAAACTTCAATTCGGGTAAAAAAATATTTTATTGCATACACGGTAATCCGAATGATTGTTGCAAAGATGATGACTATGGGAAAGTTGTTACACCAACAACAACAACAACAACACCAACGACTCAAAGGAATAGCATATCGTTTTCAAATTTTGGTAATTAAATATTTAATTTTTTTTTTTTTTATTACCTGTGCATTTCCGTAAATTTTCCGACGATTAATTAATATTATTATTATTAATTTGCCTTGAAAAATTTCATGTGATGATTTACGTAATTAAACAAACATTGAGTTCCTACGAGTACAAACAGCTAAAAAAAAAAAAATATTTGAAATGATTTAAACGCTCCAAAATCTAATAATAATAATAATAATATTATTAAAATTTAATTATTTATTAATTATTATTTTATCATCGGATTTTTTTGTACTTACTGAACGATTTGTTTGTTTGCATTGATGATTGTGTGAAGGAATATTCGTCATTAGGTACGATAACAAACGTAACAGTGTCCCTCAATAATAATGTTGAGGCGTTGCCCCCCCCCTGCAAAATTCATCTCAAGGGGCTCGAAACAAACGTTCGAAGCAATGTTTTTTTTTTTTTTTTTAGAAAATGAACATTGTCACAACAACCAATTGCCTGAAGTAGATAAAGTTGCCAGAAGGAAACTCATAATAGTTTCAGTTCTGTGTGTGATGTTTATGATTGCTGAAGCTGTTGGAGGATACTTATCGAATAGTTTGGCAATTGCTACGGATGCAGCACATCTATTAACGGATTTTGCCAGTTTCATGATAAGTTTATTTTCACTTTGGGTCTCTTCAAGACCTGCAACGAGAAAAATGTCATTTGGTAAAAATAAAAAATTAAAAACTGTTTAATTTATTGTTTAAAATAAAATTAAATCAAAGGTCAAAGATAATAAATAAATAAATAAATAAAAGAAGAATTTTTTTTTGATTTTAGGATGGTATAGAGCTGAAGTTATAGGTGCTTTAACTTCCGTTTTATTGATATGGGTAGTAACTGGTATATTGGTTTATTTGGCAATACAAAGAGTTATTAGTGAAACATTTGAATTGGATGCTCAACTCATGCTCATAACTTCCGCCATTGGTGCTGTTATCAATTTAATGTCAGTTTTAAATGTTTTATATTGTAAAACTAAAATTAATTTCAGAAATAATTGTTTGTAAATGCATTAGAGTTTCTGGTCACTCTAAAATGCAGTTAGTTTACTAAAAATTGTTTTTTTTTTTTTTTCTGAACGCCATATTTAAATTTTAGAATGGGACTTTCCCTTCATTATCACGGACATTCACATACGGATTCGAAAAAGGAAAATATTAATGTGAGAGCAGCTCTTATTCACATCATTGGAGATTTTATACAAAGTTTTGGCGTTCTTGTTGCAGCTTTAATTATATTTTTCAAAGTATTTTCTCTTATTTTCTTTATTGTGAAAACTATGGGAAAAATTTCACTTTGAATATTTTTTAAAATTTATTTTTCAGCCAACGTGGATTATTGTTGATCCAATTTGCACTTTTTTGTTTTCAATTCTTGTTATAATAACGACTTTTGCAATTATTCAAGATACCATAAATGTGTTAATGGAAGGATTACCAAAAGGAATTGATTTTGTACAAGTAACAGAAACTTTTTTAAGCATTGAAGGAGTTGTAAAAGTTCACAGTTTAAGAATATGGGCTTTGAGTTTGGATAAAATTGCACTTTCTGCTCATCTTGCCATTAGTAAGAACATCATCATCAATTCTTTTGATTATTTATCTATTCAAATTCACGCTTATATACTTTTTTTCTTTCTTACAGAACCAGGAGTTAATCCTCAAAAAATACTCACCACTGCTTCAAAATGCATAAGATCTAAATATAACTTTTTTGAAATGACACTACAAGTTGAAGAATTTCAAGATAAAATGGATCATTGTTTTCAATGTCAGATGCCTGAAAAATAAAAAAAATTACTTTATTGTAAATTTTCTTGATCTCGATTGCCTGAATAACACAAAAAAAATTTAATTCTTACCATAATACATGTGATTTATTAAAGCTACAGCTACACAACAGTCATCATGAGAAACATAATACATGATGAACTTGATAAAAATGCACACAATGCATACAAAAAAAAAAAATCTAAAATAGTATTTATATGTAGTTTTACTTTAATTATCACTTAATCATCACATAAAAATAAAAATATAACCAATTAAGAAAATTATATATACCTTATAAAGTTTATGCTTAAATATTTTCACATCTATCGTTAAATTGCATATCCTTATTTTCAAGAGGGCATACAAAAAATATTGTTTTTTGATTGTACAAAACGTGAAAATATATATTATAATCGACCCTGAAACAATATTTAAACATAAAATTTAAAAAATTTCAAATCAAGATATTGATATTATAAATTACTTATAAATGTTTCAAAATGGAAGCAAGTTAAAAAAACGTACATTTTTCAAATAATAATAAAATCAAATATGCTTTTACTTTTTACGTGTAAATGTATATAATTTCAATAGAATTTAAAAATGATTTAATATTTTTAAAGTAAATAATTTTAATTAGAATGAAAATAATTAATAAAATTACATACATACTCGAAACGAATGGAAGAAAAAAAAAAAAATCTCGCCACTATAAACCAAGTGAACGTATAAAAACGTTAAAAAAATCTCGCACTTTGCGAGCCGTTATTCGAATTCGAGAGTTGATTGGCAGCACTGTTCCTTCAAGATTTAGTTTTAGATTAGCATTAGTTTTGTTTACACGTAGTTTGTGAAAGAATTTAATATCTTATTAGCAAATATGTTTTACAACAACGATTAAATTTATTTGAATTATATTAATATTTAGTAAGAAATATCGCGTGTTTGATATAATAATAGTAAAATTTCATTTTTAATTTTAAATTTTATAAATAAATAAAATAGTATATTATTCCAAGGTCACTCCCGTTTTTGTACGCTTAGTCTTATAATATGATTTGTCAGCTGTGAATCGTTAATAGTGAATAAATCGTTAAATCGAGTTTATATTTTTATTATTATTATATTTTTATTGTAAATTAATTGTGTTCTTATTTTGTATAATCAAATGAAACGATTTGCAAAAAAGTTTTGTTGAATAAAAATTTTATTTATTTACACTATGAAGAAATCATAAAACTTAAAAAAAACTTCACATGGTATGTAATTATTATTAATATTATTTTTGTTTTAAATTATTATTATTTGTGACAGTTATTAAAATAAATTTATTTTTTATTTTTGACAAAATGTTAAAAACCTTGACAAAATTCATTATATATAGTTAAAATTATTATCTTCCACTAGGCACAATGTTAATGATCATTCCCATTATTATTATTATTATTATTATTATTATTATTTTAAATTATTATTTAAAATAAAAAAAATTTTTAGAGTGTATCTATTTTTTTTAAAATTTATTAACATGTAAATATAAATAATTTTTTTTTTTTATGTAGACCATGTATTTAAAAAGGTTTTAAGCGTTAGTGAAAACGATGAAGGTTATTATTAGGTTATTAAATTAGGTTTTTTTTTTTTTTAATAGCCTTTGACTTATAATTTTTTAAGTCATTAGAAATAAAAAGTAAATTTTTTGTAACTGTCATCAAGAACTTTTTTTTGTTTAACCATTGTTATTGTGTTCATAATAATTTTTTTTTTGTTTATTACCCATTATCCCTAGTTTAAAATCTAAATCGAATATTATCGATAATCAATTATTTTTTTTATCATTAGAACAATCGTTGAAATTGTAACAATTCCAATAATACCCATTATTGTTTTTTTCAATCTTTTTGATAGTTAAAATTTTATTTACAAACAATGTAATTTAACTTTTGTATCATTTTAATAAATTTTTTCATTTCGTAAACTAATTTGACGATTGTATCACAAAGGATTGCTTAAGTTACTCGATGAAAAAAAAATTAAAATTTTCAATTTGTTATTAACATGCTCATGATGAATATTTATTTATTAAGTATTAATTTATAAAAATCATCGAGATATCTTTTCTCTTCTCTTGCATGTTGTCGAATTTTAATCACAATAAATTTATTTATTAAAGTAAAACTTTATTTGAAATGCATTGTTTTAAAACGATGAGTTGTTAGTTGTCACCTCAAATTATGTGACTGCAGGTTGATTTGTTGTTGTTAAAAAAAAAAAAAAAAATTGTATCAAATTTAAAATAACAATATTATTCAAGTTGTAAAATATCAACAATCATATTTTTTTTTTTTTTTTTACACACTGTAAATTTTATTATTACGAGATAGGTTTATAATATACCTTGAGTGACATTGCTGCACGCTTAAAATGTCAAAATTTCTATTATTATTATTATTATTATTATTATTATTTTGATAGTGAGTCGAAAACAAAAAAAAAACTATGGCATTTAAATATATATATTTATTTTAATTAAAAAAAAATTAAAATAATATATATATATATTTTTTACTTACATAACCTTCGTGAATAATCAATAAGTTTTTTTATAACCTTGATTAAAACAATTGGGAATGCCTACCTACCAGTTTTTTTTTTTACATGTTAATAAATTTAATGTTGATTTATTTATTTACATAATAATAATAATAATAATAATTTACGTCGTATTAATTCACTTGTTCATCAAATTAATGCTTAACGAAAATATAATTTTTTTTTTTTTAATTAATCAAAATTCTTTTAGTCTGTTCAGAAAAAAAAAAAAAATTTATTTCATTCGTTTTAATTAATGTAAAAAAAGAAACGGGGAGGGGAGAGGGGGTAGGGAGGAAAAACAATGTCGAATATAAATAATAATATCCAAAAGGGATTTGATAAATTAACTATGGAAAACAATTTTTTTTTGTTGTTAATAAACGAACGAGGTTAACAAAAAAAAAAAAAAAAAAAATTTGTTGTTAATGGATTATTCGACTAACCTAACAAATGTTCGATTCCATTTTTTTTTTTTTTTTTTTTTTGTTTAAATTGTTGTTCGATAAATAAAACGGTGAAAACGGTTTTTTTTTTTTTTTAAGGTACGACCAAGTTTGAAAGGGTAAATAAATAAAACCGATACCTTTTTTTACATGGAAAAAAAAAATTAATAATAACTTGAAAAAAAATTTTTCATTGTAGTAGTTTCAATGCCGTGTAGTAGTTAGTGGTCATTAGCATGTTTGAGATTTCTTAAAATATTCAGGTATACTGGGGAGGGGGGAGGAGGGGGGAAACTAAAAAACCTGAATATTGACTATTATCGGCGTTATTATTATTAACACCGTCGTCGTCCTCATCGTCGTTCGTAATTCATTACGTAATTTTTCTCTGATAAATCTTTTGCTCATCTTAAAAAAAAAAAAAAAAACCGAATTAATTAAAATCGTTTTGCAAACGGCCATTGGTTTATCCCGGGGGGGAAAAAAACCGTTTGTTTGTTTGTTTGCTTGTTTGTTTTCAAAGGTCGCATCTCAAAGTTAAAAATTTCGTATGGATTACTTGTCGCCTGTTTAAATACGAATAATCCAATGAGAACAAGTTGATTTGTTAACAACACAGGATGAATAAGAACCGAAATCATCGTCATGTTAATAATAATAATAATAATAATAATAATAATGATACTTGTTTTTTTTTTTTTGTATGTTTGAAATATTTAAAAAATTACCACGGCTAGGCTTTTCAAACAAAAAAAAAAAAATTAGAAAATTAGAAAATTGGATTTTTTTTTATATTGATTGGCACTTTAATTAAATGTAAGAAATTTTCTCTCTCTCTCTCTCTCTCTCTCATGCATTTTCTTTTTTCCAACCATAATAATAATGTAATTCGATGTGCATCGGTGTGTGTGTGCGTGCGTGCGTGTGTAAACGTCCAAATTCATTTTTTCATCTTCTTTCATTATTTATCTTTTTTTTTTTTAAAAAAAAAAAAAAAAAAAAATTTTTTTAAATGACTTACGACTGGTTTCTATTTTATTATTTACAGGTTACAGATGATTGTTTTTTCTCTCTTCTCTCTGTTTACATTTTCAACAACAACAATCTTAACGACCGTCTCTTTTTTTTTTTTTTCTTCTTTATCATCATCATTTGGTTTGGATTCGTAAAGAGGTCAGTGATTCATATTGTTAATAATAATAAGTAATGTTGTAAGAGTGAGAGAGAGAGAAAGAGAAAGAGAGGAAATAACGGTCGGTCAAGAATAAAGCGTTTTGATTTCTTTGACCTCGAGACAAACATACCTGTTTAAATACAATTACAGAAGAAGTAAAAGAGCGAAAAAAAAAAATATTTTAACTCGATAGATTTTTCCCCTCTCTCTCTCTCTCTCAATTTTTTTTCTGTACGTAATAAAAGGGGGGAAAGGGGAAAAAAATTTGGGATCGTGTACGTTAAAAGTGTGACTTGAGAACACGGTGTGAAACCAGGTGTGTGGATTCTTGAACACGCGTGTAAAATTCGAAGGAAGACAAAAAACGCACACGACGATGATGATGATGATGATGATGATGATCGCCACAAATGTGTTATATAATACGAAACAAACAACAAAAACAATAATAATAATAACGATGGTTAATAGTTGTGGCCTTGTCTTATACACGAGTCGATATCGGTGTACCTGTCGAGTTTTACGGGAAAAAAATTCAAATTAACTTTTAACCTCCCTCCCCCTCTTTTTTTTCTTTTTAAATAATTTAAATTGTTATTGTTATCATTATCGTTTTATTTTAATAATTAAAATTATCGAATGTAAGCGGGGAAAAATGGCGAAGTATCGATTGTCGATTTCTTTAACTGGGTTATTACTTAACGCGGCGTAAAAAAAAAATTTTTTTTCCTGCGTTACGCCAGAATTTATTTAGTCTCGTAAGTCGTACATCGATTGAAATAATGTAATTAACACAAGAAGCAAATGTATATTTAATAAAAAAGAGAAGAAAAAATGAAGAAAAAGTTATTCAACATAACATTTACATTTTTTATTCATAATTCATGACGATCGTTAGGAAAAAAAAAAAAAAAAAAAAAAAACGATTCGGGTTCGTCGAAGTTTTTTTTTGTAATTTTATTACCACACTTTTTTTTTTTTGTGGTATTTTATTATTTTTTAAAATGTCGATAATTACCCAATTGGGAAAAGAAAAAAAAGTACGAAAGTGTAATTTTTTTTTTTTTTTGTAAATAAATTGTTGCGAATACCTCGCGCGACAGTCCTTCGAGTCGCCAAAAATGGTTTTGAACGTTATAAATCGTCGTGGCGATAGGTCGATTTCACTCATTATTGTCATTTTTTTTTTTTATATCGTTACGATTATTTATTGTTAGGAAAAAATATTGCACAATTTAATGTACCCCGTCTATAGGTCGCGCGAAAGGGATGCAAAGAGTTATCAACGCGAAATGGTTGGTGACACGTTGAGTCTGATATCGGAAAAGGTGATTTACGTCAACGGGTTTACCGTTTGTCATAGAAGAAGAAAAAAATAAAGGCATAGAGGAGAACGTAATCGAATACGTAATGGATAATATAATTTTTAATTGCGATCGTTAAATCACGCGTCGCGTCATAACAATTCGAAATTTTTTTTTTTTTATTTTTAATTTGACCCGACGTTAAAACGTCAATAATCGAACAAAGAATGTTAGAGAAGAAGAAAAAGAAGAAGAAGAAGAAATACGGAAAGGAATGAAATTACGAGAGGCAGGTGACATAACACGTAATTATTATTATTAACCTCTTGAACGACAGCAACTGTCGTCAGTCAGGCAAAAGAAAAAACGAAATAATTTCGATCGACAGTAATAATCCCGACGTTTATATTCGTTAGGTTATGTTATAGCGCAGCAGGAGTGAAATTTCGAAGGGGGGAAATGCGTGAGTACGTTTCTCTCTCTCTCTCTCTCTTTTCAGATGAAAAATTTAAATTTTTAACGGAACGTGCAATTAAATTAAAGTCGCATGCAAAAAAGTAATCATTACCACCACCGCCACGTTTTTCAATCGGTCATCATTTGGGCATTTTTTTCTATTTTGGAATTAACATGAGTCCGTCGTCAACCGATTGCGGATGACAGTTTTTGTTTTTTTTTTTTTTTCGAGGTACCGTTTTTTTTTTTTTTTTCTTATGCACCTTACGTCTTGACCGCAAGAACATTGCAAACCGAACGTCACCAAAAAAAAAAAAAAAAAGGTCAATCGCGCCAAACTAGGAAAAAGGAAGAATAAGAAGAAGAAGGGATTTCAAATTAATTAATTTACGTGATGGAATTTTATATCGGAATGAAATTTGTCACGGAAAAAATTATCATTATTATTTTTTTTTTAAATAATTAAAAGAGGATGAATTTGAAATTTGTTTAAAATAATAATAATAATAATAATAACTGGAACTTGGCGCTTCTAATCAATCACGGCTGATAAAATTTGGATGGCAACGACTCGCATGCGTTTGTGTCATGGAACGTGACAGTCGGGGATTTAGGCGAAAAAGAAAAATTTGTAAGGAATAAACGACGTAGTAGAGACATATTTGAACGTTTAAAAATTTTTATAGTACGTGGTCGGTTTGATAATTACCATCGATCGATCAATCGATCAATCGATTCGACCTGAAAAAAAAAAAAATTGTCTTCGGAATCTCCAGCATCGAATCCTGTGATACAATTCGGAGATGCCTTTGTTGGGATCGATGGATTTTCAAATGGCGGTCGTTTAACAAAAAAAAAATTAAACGAAAATTTTTTAGATGTTTCCAAAGAATTTATTTTCATTCCGCGAATGAAACTCATTCAAAAAAAAAAAATCGATTTCCACGGATTATTATTACAATATATTCGATGTAAATATTTGTGTGCCTTTATTGCTTTTTCATGTCACTTTCACTCAATTTTTAAAGAATTTTTATTTTTATTATTATTATTATTATCATTATTATTTTGGCCGAAAGTGAGATGAGAAAAATGGATGCTTTCAAAAAAAATAAATGCAATGTTTTTAAACAATTTCCAAATCGCGCGACGTGGCTTTAACAACAACAACAACAACGCTCTCGAATTCTCGTTTGCGACGCAAAATCGATAGTCGTTAAAAATATAAATCTCTCGATTCGATTCGATATCGAATCTCGTACGTTTTATCCACGATGAATTTCGAGATGTTTTTCTCGTTATAAACGGATAGTTTTGGTGCGAACATTTTCTGACGATCGGATTGATGACGGTGATGATCGCCCACAGCCTTTTTTGTTTTAAAAAGTATATTTCAACACATTCACTTTAGAATCTATTGTCACGACGAGTTAATCGATTGTTTGTTTTTATCATCAAACCGGAAGACCACCGACACTCATTTTATGTCGAAACCCACAGAATCATTATTTCTAAACGTAGGCGATGACGATGTCGAGAAAAAAAAATGTTTTAACGAACGATAGAATCTACTTTCGAGATTTCTTTCATTTTTTTTCTTTCTCCATTTTCGACTTAAATCATCGTTTATAATGATTTCATCAATGGCGAAGATTGAGTGAGCTTAAATTACGACGCCATGTTTGTTTGTGCGTTACACATTAAAAAGGAGAAAACTGCGACCGGATTCCAAAAATTATTTAAGAAAATCCCGTGATGAATATTCAAAAAAATGGCGACCGAAGATGACGCGAAGACTTAATGTAAAATGATTCGAAATGATGACAAAACTGGTCGCGGTGTTTGTCGCGTCGCGTGACAAAAATATACAAACGATAACAAATAAATAATTAATTAGGTGTTTGTAATATGGGGAGGGTGGGGAGAAAGAAAACAGAAAAAAAAAAGTTTTTAAATGGTTGTTGTTGTTGTTGTTGTGACTAAAACAAAACCGTGGACGGAAACCATTTTCTTTTCTCGGAAAGTAATTATGTCACGTGACGTAGTCGTGGTGGCGACGACGTAAGTGGATAACAAATAAAGCTTCGTTATTATTATTATTATTATTATGGTAGAATTTAATAATTGGATTTAAATGTCTTAAAAGTTTTTTTTTTTTTTTTTTTTTTGTGGTTGTTGTTGTAATCAATTTTTTTTTTCTTTTACGGTCGATAACGTCGTCGAAATTTACACGCTGTCAAGTGCAAGAAAGTGTATGTATGCAAATTTTCTCATTTGTTTTTTTTTTTTTTTAAATGATTTTTGACGTCGCGCGAGCGAGACACGAATTGCGTAACAACGCGTTTTTTTTATTAAAAAAAAAAAAAAAAAAAGTTGTATCGCCACAATTAAAAATCACACCACCTTGAACTGTATGTATTTAAGTGCGTACGTACGCGTACGGTGTAGAGGAGGCAGGTACGAAGGAAAGGGAAAGGTTGAATAAATGAAGAAGGGATAGAGATATATATAATATTAGGTATAATATCGTGGTTTTTCGTGTCTTGGTCGTTTCCTTGACATTGCTCTTATTTTCTTAACGACCGCTCCTACCCTGAGAGAGAGAGAGAGAGAAAAAAAAAAGGAAAAATTATCCAAAAATGGAAAGTCGTTTTCCTTTAAAATTATAATTTTTTAATGAAAAACGTTTCACATGATTCGACATTCGAGTTCGGAAAATTTTTTTTTTTTTTGACCTAATTTACGCGTGATGATAATCGTCTCGAGATAAAAAATAAATCGAATGGGTTTCGAATATGTTCGATGGTGCAAAAAATTTTGTTTTCGATGTTGGTGACGATGGTGACGTTGGTGGTGACGGTGGTGGTACGTTCGGATTGATTCGTATGTCAAAAAGGGAGACGACCGAACGCGTATATTCCCGATTTTATGTTAAGAAGCAAACCGAAGAACGCAAAAATCGTGTAGTAATTTTTTAAACTTAAAATTTTTGGTTGTTTTAACCGACCGAATGACTGATTGACTGACTGACTGACAAAAGAAAGAATGAATTAATCAATGAATGAATGAATGAATGAATGAATGGATGAAAGAACGAACGAGCAGGAGGCGAGTGATTATTAAATGTGATGGAACCGCTAGTAACATTTATTTTTCATCATTAAAAACGTTATTACCGAGTTATGTATGTTATGTGTGTTATGTAGGTACCTATGTACATACGTCTACGTAAAATATAACTCGAAAAACAAAAAAAAAAAAAAAGCTGTCAGGAAATATAATTAATTAACATTGTACGCGCGGTGGGATGGGTTGGAAACTGTCAGGTATCGAATGTTAATAAAATTAAACGCAATTAAAAAAAAAATGTATTTTTTCTTTTTTCTTTTTCCGGTGGGTCGAGGTATTAATTTCGAGAATCGAACGGGGGGGGGGAGTGGGGAAAAATCGTTTGCGAGTTTACGATTTCATTTCGCCCCCGATTTAAATATGATGACACGCGCGCGTGTGATAATTCAAAACGATCGCCATCTTTGCTGTTGTTTGTCGTTTTTTTTTTTTTTAAAAAAATTTGACGTGAAATTAAAGTTTTCTGCCACGTTTTTTTTTTGTTAATTAGAATGACGAAAAGTTTCGATTTTTTCAAAAATATTCGAAACGCGTTTTTGGCAAACGATCGAACGCGGAATCTTTTTTAAAAAAGAAAATGTTTTATATAGGAGGAAATCGATTTGATATTCATTAAATGTCATTTCCTAGGAAAAAAAAAATGAAAAAAAAATTACGAACGTTAAAAATATGCACGAAAATGCCCGGAGTGTGTGTGTGTGTGTGTGTGTGCGTGTGCGTGTGTTTATAATTTTTTTTTTTTTCTAGAAATTTCGGAAACGTCATTAAAAAAAAAAAAACGATGCAACGATTTCGTCACGTTTGAAAATTTTCCCTTTTCGATCGTTTTGAGATGATTTTATATCATTATTATTAATAATATTTCGTCGTTTGTTTTCGTTTGTTTGTTTGTTTGTTTCGATCGAAAAGTTTTAAAATTTTTTTTAAATTTTTCAATCCCTCGCCGCATCTTTTGCAATGTGTCAAAATGATTTGAAAATCACTTTCTTCGTCCTAAATTTTCTTTTTTTTTTTTTTTTATATTTTAAGAGATGGCGAATGTTGTTGTTTGTTTGTTTGTTTGTTACGTCGTCGTCGTCGATTTTTCGTTCGATAATGATAGAATCGTGAAAATCGTGGCGAAAAAATAAATAAAAATACGCGGAGATAGAGAGAGAGAAACTTTGTGGAAAGTTTTTTTTTTTTTTTTTTTCAAATAACAATTAAGTGTCATAATTCATGCCGAATTAAAATTTAGAAAAATAATAATAATAATAATAATAATAATAATAGGTTTTTTTTCGTTTTTACAAAATTTTACATTGTTTCGAGGGTTTAAAAGTCAAAGCGATAAAAATTGACAATCGCACATTGTCTTCTTCTTCTTCTTCTGGAAACATTTCGAACGTTTCCTCGTAAGTCCTCGTAATCGTTTTAATTATTTCGAAGGTCGGTCGGATATTTTTTCATTACTTTTTCTCCAGAAAATTCAATCCAGAGAGAATCGATCGAGATGAATCGATAGAGAAATGAAAGAATGATTGTAACAAAATTTTTTTTTTTTCGATTTGGAAGAAGAACAGAGCGTGTGAATTGGTACTAGTCGAAAACCATTCTTTACCATCATCACCACCGCCATCGTCACCGCCATCGCCACCGCCATCACACGTGAAAACGGTTTTCCCCTTTTGAGAAAATTTTTTTTAACGACTTGGGAAAATAAAAACCGCGAGTAGAAAGAACATATTTTTTAACCGTTTTTCACCAAAAAAAAAAGAAGAAGAAAAGAGTGTCGACGCATTAACGGTGAAGCAATTAAGGTTTAGATTTAGGTTTTGTGAATTTTTTTTTTTCTCTCTCTTTCTTGTGCATTGTAAACGTGAGTTTTTGTCTTTTTTTTTTTTTCCTACGTAAAAAACGGTGAATACCGAGTAATTATTCGAAAATAATTATTTTTCACATTGAGATAATCATTTTGAGGTTACTAAAAAGATAAAAACAGGTACAAAACATTTTTTTTTTTTTTCACCCAAATATCGAAAGGCAGCAGACGATAGAAGAGAGAGAGAGAGAGAAAGAAACGGTCGGTTGTTGGATTGGAGAATCGTGTCGAAAATGTAAAAGTTGAAATTTTTTTTTTTTTTTCACCTTCTCATTATTTTTTAATGACTTGGGGGGGTCGGGGAGGGGGAGGGGGTACGAGGATTTAAAATTATAAAATAATTAAAAGTCGGTAAATAAATAAAAGTGAATTAATTTAATGAATGAACGATATTTAAATGTGCGTATACGAAGCGATTGAGTGCGTGCGCGTGCGCGATTTCCGCATCTTCCGCAATGATTTCCGTTTTCCGCCATTTCTTATTTTTCTGCGTTTTTTTTTTTAATATAACAACGCATGAATTATCGTCGTTATCGTGGTAGAAGAAAAAAAAATACCGGAAAGAATCGCGGTGAAGTATCTACGACGTATCTCCGGACAAAAGGGTAAAAAAAAACGTCGGCAGACATTTTTTTCTCTCTCTCTCTCTCTCTCTCTCTTAAGGGGTTTAATAATAAAAATTATTATAATTAACAAAAGAACAAACGTTTATTGTTGTTGTTGTTGTTGTTGTTACGTTGGCAAATAAAGGGCATAAATAAAATTATTGTTATTATTTACGAGCCGCGAAAGAAAACCGTTTTAAGAAAAAATTATGGCAAAAAAACAATCAGTCTGATTCCACGACGATAATTTTTACCACCATTCTATTATTATTATTATTATTAATAAACAATTTTTGCTCACGCGGCGAATAAATCAAATCGTTAATTTTTCTTTTCTCCCTGTCTCGAGTTATAATAGTAGTCGTCTGGTAAATAATTCACGCGAACGTGTTTTTCCAGCGGGAGCAAAAAAAAACGCGCGCGTATATACATAATTTATGACGTGGAAAAAAGACGTGTCACGACGCGTTCGTTCAACAAAAATGATGTTGATGATAATGATGATGATGATGATGATGATGATGGTGGTCGTCGTCCTACATTGTATGTAACGAGATGAAAATTGTAAAGCGTTTTTCTTTTATTACGGCAAAGTGAAAATAACGTCTGTGAAAGCATGGTTGGTTAGTCATGCAGTTTTGACGTTTCTCTCTCTCTTTCTCTCTCTCTCTCTCTCTCTCTCTCTCTCTCTCTCTCTCCTTGTTTCTCTCTCCGAACGTGAAAATATTATTTTCGCCTTTAAAATAATTAATTTTTTTCTGTTTTACTTTTGATTTCGTTTGTTCGTTTTTAAACCGAATGCGTAAAAAATTATAACCGTGGAATTTAAATTGTAAGTAAGGATTTGACACGTTTGAGCGTAACGCGGCGTAATTTGCACGCGGAAATACTAAAAATTACGCGCGAAAAAATGACGAAAGAACACACACAAAAGTTTTTTTTTTTTAGCCGTTGAATCATAATAAGAAAGAAAGAAGAAAAAAATTTACTTGAGTGGCGTTAGCGTGTAAGTATGGGTACCTATTTCCTTCGTTTAGCGTACCTTCTAGATTTTTCTGGTAATTATTTTATTTTTTATTTTTCTCCAGTGTTATTGATCTCGTTCTTCATGCTTCGGCATGGAGGGAAAAAAGAAAAAAAAATGTTGTTGTGGTCGGTTTCTTAATTTTTTTTTATAAACTCTCCTCTTTGCCTAAAGGTATTTTTGGTGTAATCGATGAGAATGAAAGAGTTACATTTCTCGTCTTGCTGAAACTGGAGAAGAATTTAATTTCTATCGTAGTCGGTTATTACTGGAGAATTTTTCGAATTTTTTCCACCGTAAAGTTTCGTGACGAATTTTTTTTTTTTTTTTCTAAAAAAATCTACGTAGGTTGTTGTGGTGGCATCATCTTTTGTTACGATTGGAAAGTTTATAAGCAATAAAAAAACTTAATTTGCCTCCAGGTACAGGTTTAGGTTTTTACTTTTTTTACGTTTTGTTTTGTCTTTTTCGTTGCCATTTTTTTTTTTTTTATCCAGTTCAACAAAGCGTTTGCGGTTTTTTTCTCTTTTTGTTGTTGTTACCTCTTTTCGAATATGTTTTTTCGGCGAAGGATGATGACGTTCGATGGTTTTAGTATCAACATAATTAGTAAAAGGATTTTTTTAGTTTTTAGACGAAAACATTTCCAGAAACGGTTGTTTCGAAACAACTTTGGTTTTGTTCGGTTCATTTCGAATTCTATTATTGGAATTTTTGTTTTTTTTTTTTATCATCGAAAGTGGGGCTCGTGCTGTCGCCTATACAAACGAGGGCTTTGACGTCATGCAAGAACAACAACAACAACCGCACATGAACGCCATAAATTTAAATGGAAAGAGGAGACAACTTGTATTGTTGCGTTGTTGTTGCGTTTGTTGTTTGTTTTGCATTTCAAACTTTTAAATTTTTTTTTTTTTTTTTTTTAACTGCCTGAAATTTTCGAGAAGTACTTACGTGTTGAAATTTAATAACAATACCCGAAAAGCCATTTCGTTCATTGTTTTTTATTTTTTTTTTTAATTAAAGAAAAAAAAAAGTTGACCTCGTTAAATTTGCGGTTTTTTTTTTTTTTAAAGTTTGGTAGGCTTGTAGTTGGTGACCAAAAGGTAGGGGAGGGGAGGGGAACGCATAGAGTAATAATAAAATCAAATAATTTCAAGTGGGGAAAAAAGCAACGTAATTGAAACGATCGAAAGATGATAGAAAATTGGGCGCGCGATGATGGTGTCCGCCATTTTTTTTTTGTTTTTTCAAAATGGAAATCACTGAAGACAAAAGAAAAATAAAAGAAATTACGTTACACCTACCGTAATAAAACTCGAAAGGTGTTAATTTTTACACACACACACACGAAATGGTGTGCCATTTTCGATTTTAAAAGAAAGTACCTGAGGTTCGGATGAAGAAACGCGCGTTTTTTAACAAACGAATATAAAAAAAATCCGAGGGATTGATTTATTTTCATATGAAAAAAAAAATAAAAACAATTTTTTGTTGTTAATCGTTTATGTTTACGGGCGTTAATAAACCTTGTAGGTTAAATTTTCGAGGTGATTATTTGGGGGTATCTCGGGGGGGGGGGTACTACGACGCGGGTAGTACTCTTGATCTTTGATCGACGATCGATCCGTATGTCATTTAAAAAAAAAAAAAAAAATCGAAAACCGTGTCAATTATTATTTTTTTTCCCCCCTTAAGGAAACGTTATTATCGATTATTAGACCTTTTAAATCCCGATGGAAATTTAAATTTACCTCCTCTGTTTGTTTGTACGAATAAACGAATGGAAAACAAACACAAACGGTTTGTCGTTGGTTGTCGCTAAAAGAATGTAAAAAAAAAAAACGCGTTCGATTTTTACTTCCGTAATAGACATGAGAATTTAGAAAAACGCGCGAAAAAAAAAATAAATAGAAACAAACAAAGGAATAACGTTGTTGTTGTTGTTGTTGTTGTTACTATTATTATTATTATCATTATTATCACCAAAGTAAGGTAAAATTTTCGTTTTATGTACTTGAAATAATTAATTTTAGCAAATTTTTTTTTTTTTTTTTTAAATGAGTTGTGACAGGTTTTGCCGAATCGGGTAGGTCGTGGTTTGTTGTTCGGTCGTTTGTTGTTGTTGTTGTTGTTTGTCTGTCGATTTTTTGTAAAAAATTTTTCGCGTCACTTGTCGCGTCTGTTCGAAACCTGAAATTTTTTTTTTTTTTTTTTTTTTTTACCGTCAACGTAAGAACGACGACGTGAGAATTTTTTAATAATTTGCGGTTTACTAATAATTATTATTATTATTATAATTTTCGTTCCGGTGTTTGTTTGTTTGTTTGTGTCACCGTTTGTTATCAGTTATTACGTTATCGCTCCGTTATCAATTTTTTTTTATTAAATTTTTTATGTGTTTTTTTGTTCCCCTTTTCTTGTTTTTTGTTTAGCGTCTCGAAACTGAGGAGATGGTAAATGAGGTCGAAGTCATAGCGTATATCAAATAAGGAAGAAAAATAACGTCTGGAACGTTTCGGGTTCGCGTTCGAGTTCTCGAAAAAAAGTTACGGGAGGAGGATGAGAATTTTATTTTGCCTGTTGAAGAGGTTGTTCTTTAAAAAAAAATTTTGTTTGTCGGTTGTTTTCTAAAACTTCCACTCACCGTCACGTTTCCTTCTTTTTTGGATCCGTTAGTCCCGAATTTTGATCCTTAATGAGAATTTTGGTTGTTGTTGTTGTTGTTTTTGTCGTCGTCGTCGTCGTCGTGGAATTCGTTAATTGTTTTGTTTTAAAAAAAAAAAAAAAACGTGGCAAAAGTGTCGATTGCGACACTTCTTTTTTTTTAAATCGAACTTACGATTCTGAGAATAAAATATTAGCTTAAAGAAAGAAATTTCGCGGGGGCAAACGTTTCCCCGTGGGCGACAAAAATTTTTCGTTACTCAAATGTTGAGTAAAAAGTTTTCCGAGAAAAGCGAAAGGAAGAAAATATTTTCTATTCTCAAAACTATACCATCTCGTTTGTTCGTTTTCGATTGTTGATTGTCGAACGGGGGGTCGATTGTCGACGGAAAACGCGACAGGATTTTATTGGGTATTTTTGGCACAGAACTAAATCCGTTATTGATGACCAAAAAGAAAGCATTAATTCGTAATCATTATTATCATTATTACTTTTTTGTTTTGTTTTCCCCTCCCCCTTTTCCCTACTCGACGTTGGTTGTTTGGTTGGTTTTGCGGTCGTACAAACGGTCAAATAATTTGCCCCCTTAAAAAAATTTTTTTTTTGGTTTTGCTGTGAATGTTCTGTTGTTGTGTTGTGTTGGGTAAACAATAATTTTTGTTTGTTGTTGTTGTCCCTCTCTCTCTCTTTCTCTCTTTCTCTCCTTATCTAGTTTGTTTCATACATATGCTAGTTTTGTTTTATTAATATTTAAACATTTATGATTTTTTATTTGTTTTGTTTAATTAATTATATTTAAACAAAAAAAAAAGAAAAAAAAATCAACTTTGAACATTTCTTTGTTCTCTGAACGTTTTAAATCAATTTTTTTGTCATCGTTGTTGTTGTTTTGGTTGTTGTTGTTTCAATCGTTGTTTTTTTGTTGTTGTTGTTAGGATTATTGTCATTATCGTTATTAATATTATCATTATTAGTTTATAACTATTAAATTAAATTTTTTTTTTTGTTAGTTATTAAGCAATTTAAGTATTTGAGACGAGGGCCGATGTTGAGTGTTGATGTCGTCGTCGTCGTTGTTGTTGTTATTGTTTGTTATTGTTTACATTACAAAATTTCATTTTGCGACGAAGGTCGCGCGCTCTTGTTTATTAATTCCAATTTCAATAATTTCGATTATTGTCATGCGTGTAAAATTATATTTAACGTAATTTGTCGTAGAAATCGAAAAAAAGAAAATTTTTCTAAACATTTTCTTTTTTTTTTTTTTTTTTTTTTAAAAAAAAAAGAATTTTCATTGTTTTTTCTCATCGTCATTGTTTGTTGTTGTCATCGTCGCCATTGCCATCGCCACAGCCTCCGCCAACAACACACGTGTACGTATGCATCATGTCCATCTCGAGATGTATTTTTAATTCTCTTGTTTGTTAGAATTAGTTTGTTAATTATTTTTGTTTGTCGAAATTAGTCGTTGTTTGTCATCAGGGATTTGACCATCGTAGAGGGTCCCCAAAATAAAATTTCGACAGAGAGAATTGAAAGTCATTATTTAAAAGTCGTCGTCCATCGAAGGTCTCTAACAAATTCATAATGTTTTGTTTTGTTTTTTTAAATTTTATTTATTGTTTTTATTTTAAAATTATTTTCTCTCTCTCTCTCTCTCTCTCTCTCACACACACACACACACACGTTGTTGAATGTTTTTTCAATGAGAATAAAAAAAAAAAATATTGAGAGTAAAAGAGAGAGAGAGAGAGAGAGAGAGAGTGACGATTTACCTTCGATTAATTTACCTTCGTAGTCATTACAAAAGGGGCAGCAGTAATTAATTAATCGTCATAGAGTGTTTAAACACTTTTCCCGCGAATCGATTTATGTTTTCAAAATGGCGGCGACGGTGGTGCCGAAAAGGTTATTAAAAATTTTTTTTAAAGTGCTTACGACGTAAAAAAAAATTTTTCTACGATATTCGATACGTTTTTTTTTTTTTTTTGCTTCCGGTTGCACTTTTTCGTTTTATTTTCGAAGGATGTTCGTTTGTTTGTTTGTATCGATCGAATCGTTACGTAACAAACTCGTACGTCGTTTGTTGTTCGACGATTTGTCGACGAAATTTATTATTTAAAAAAAAAAAAAAAAAAAAGAACCGCAATCTAATTACACGTCGTCTATCTACCGTTTAATAATTTATTTCCTTGAAATAATTTTTTTTTTTTTTTTTTTACGTTTGATTTGTTTAAGTCGCCTCGAAAGAATAAAAAAAAAAAAAAAAAAAAAATGTAAACATTTGCATTCGAGTTAGTCAGTCACCTTCTGCGCAATAGTCTGCAAGTTATTATTATTATTATTTATTTTTTTTTTCCTCCTCCCCCCCCTGCTGCCCCGCCACTAATTTTCCAAACGTTTTCGAAAAACGACACGTTACTTTGCTCCAATTAATTTAATCGTCACGAGTTTTCGCGACGTTTTATTCTTATCACTATATCGAGCGCGTGTGCGTGTTTACTGCGTATGTATTTGCGTGCGTGCGTGTCGTGCGTGCGTTGATAAGGGATCGTTCGAGAATGATTCACTTAGTTTTTTTTTTTTTTTTTGTCGTGAACGTTATTTCAGTTTGTTAAATCGTCTCGGGGTTTTTTTAAATTTCAAAAAAAAAAAAAAAAAAAAAAAAAATGTCCGATTTCGAGATTGAATGAAAATTAAGTAAAAAAAAAAAAAAAAAAAAAAAAAACTTTTTGTGTTACTTTTTTTTACGTACGAGAAAAGCAAAAAGGACAATTTGTTTGTTATGTTTGTTTGTTTGGGTTATCTGATTGTTTGACTCTTATCGATAATTTTATTTACATTTTTTTTTTTTTTTCGGTAACTCGAACATTTTTTTTTTTTTTTTTTCGTTCGTGGTACTAGGAAGTTCAAATCGAATCGGAGAATTTGTTTTGTTTTTTTATTTCGCGCGAATTAATTTTTAAATTTTGTTCCTTTCGAAAATGATACGGTATTTTTATATATTTTATTATTATTTTTGTTGTTGTTGTTGTTTGTTGTTTGTTGATTTAATTTTTTGTTAAATTTGCGTGCGGATATTGGAAAATTTCATTATCGGTAAAAATTGTCGCAAAAAAAATAGGAACAACGTTATCAAGTTTAAATTGTACCGTTAAATAATTTTTGATTGTTATCGTTTGTTGTTGTTGTTGTTGTTTTACTCGAAATATTGTGTAATGTAAAATTTTCAAATAAGTCTTATTAATACAAATCGTTGTTGTTGTTGTTTTTTTTCCGCGTGAAAAAGATACAAACGACAAACGATAATTGTTTTCCTTTAAGTTTTTTTTTTTTGATTCTGTCGACACATTTTTGATTGTTTCGGTATTAATGAAATTAAAACTACGAGAAAATCTTTTGCTAAGAAAAAGAAAATCGGGGGAGGGGGAGTGGGGAGGAGGTAGTTTTGCAAATTTGCGCTAATTAATATTCTTCGAAAGCAAAAAAAAAAAAAAAAAAAACGCATTAATTACACGTTTACGCCATTGTGTCACGTTTTTCGTCATTTTTTTCCAGAACCGTCGTGCAAACGCTTTTCCAGCCTATCGCTTTCTATTGTTGTTGAATCGTTTCTTTAATAATAATAATAATAATAATAATAATAATAATAAACGAATTCGTCGTATAAACTTGAACGGTTAAAAAAAAAAAAATCCGCCTGCGATTCTCATCATCGTCTTACGCTCACTTCTTCGATGACCTTATTTTTGTTTTGGTTTACAATTTTTTATTGGTAAACGTTCGCTCGTTTATTTTTAATTATTATTATTATTATTATTATTATTATTATTATTATTATTATTATTATTATTATTTATAATCGAAACACATCGTTTACTTGTTTTTTTTTGTTGTTTCGGAATATTTTTCACGGGCATTCATGTACTCTTTTGTTTGCGTTCGATTGCGAACACACGAAAGAAAAAAAAAATTCAAGAATTTAATCATTCATTATTCCGAAACGTTCAAACGGTTACTTTCTCTATTCGGTTAACGCGTTTAATAGTAGCAGTAGTAGCAGGTGTAGTAGTAGTAGTAGTAGTAGCAGCAGTAGTAGTAGTAGTAGCAGTAGTAGCAGGTGTAGTAGTAGTAGTAGTTGTAGTTGTAGTATGAATTTTTTTCGTTTTTTATTCTCCGCGATTAAATGACGTGTGTTCCAGTTGTAAAGCAAGAAATCATTAAAAAATTGCCGAAAAGTCGGTTCCCTTCCTCCGCCCTCTGCCCGCTCGCCTCTCCCCCTTCCCCTTTAAAAAGTAAAAAGTAACAGTTTCGTTTCGTTTTCATCGATTGTTAACGTTTCCCTTCGAAGATTGTTTTCTTTTTTTTTTTTTTTACAAAAAAAAAAAAAAAAAAATTAAAATGAAAGGAGAAAAACGAGATGTGGAGGGATCGGCGTTCATCTCAAAAAAAAATTCCGCGATTTGTTTTAATTAAAAAAAAATTTTTTATTTTCAGATCATGATGATGATGATGATGATGATGACGATGATGACGGTCACGTATTTCACAAATTATTTTTAGTCATTCGTCGTTTGACTCTCTAAACAAAAGAAATTCGAAAGAGAAGAAGAAATTGTGTTGGATTTAAATCGTTTTTCGACGATGGAAACGGACGTAAATCAAGACATTCAAGATTATTGGAACGAAGTTAAACATCATTCGGGATCGGAAGAGATAGGCGAAGAAGATTTGAGTTCAAGAAGTTGCGAGGGTAAGCCAAAATTGTGGTGGTGATGGTGGTGGTTGGAAAGGTATGCGAGAGGGTGAAAACCACGTTGCGTGTCAAATCGTTCGCGGATTTGTAATAACCCAGCACGCAAGCAACACATTTCATTATTTATTTATTTATTTATTTATTTTTATAAGAAAGTTGCAATGATTACGTAAGAGCGTATCCGAAAAAAAAAAAGTTTAAAATTTACACACTCGCGAAACTTTATTATAAATTATTAATTAATTAATTAATTAAAAGGAAATCGTGAAAATAAAATAAATTAATTAAATAAATAAATAAATAAAGGGGTTTTTTTCGTTTGCCATCCGTAGCGGTTATTATCATTATCACGCAATAGCGTTTTGAGCAAGTGATAAGAAAAAAGGAAAACAAAGCAAAACAAAAGGGAAACTGGGTTGGTTACGGTCAAATTGCGAACCCTATCCAATTATAATTTTTTACGTAATTTTTTTTTGTACAGAAGGAGAACTCGAAACGGAATGGCTCAAAGACGCGGGTCTGTCACACTTGACGGAACCCTTTCTGCACGGGCTAGAAGTTTCAGAATCCGAATTGGAAGGGGCTCTACTCGATTTCTCCAAACTCCAAGCGGAGGCTATCAAAAGACGAGTGAAAACGCTCAACAACACAATACGTCAGAGACGGTCGAAAGCCAAACATCGGAAAGCAGACGTGAGAGACGTTTTCAAAGATTATGAAGTGAGTGAGAGAGAGAGAGTTTGTTGTCAAAAGGCTGTGGGTGACGGAAAAGTGAAAATTATTATTATTATTAAAATTTTCAGAATCACAGTTCGGGATCACAATCGAGAAGTGTCACTCCGGATTCTTTAGATTCCGTCGAAATAAGATTGAACGACGTTGATTCATTCACGACGACGATACACTTGTGAGTAGTGACTTGTAAAGTATAAAAAAAAAAAAAAAAAAACGTGACAGATAATTGCTGGCTGACGTGAGTTTTTTTTGATTTGGTTACAGACCTGGCAGCAACATTTCCGGGGTACCATGGAAACTGAAGAAACCTCTATCTCGAGCACCCAGCGCTCCCCCGATAAATCATGTAAAAAAAAATCAAAACGTTCAAAATCATAATTATACGAATCGTGAAATATTTAGAAATTACGTTCCCGACATTGCAGACTCTGGTGAGTGTGTAAGAGAAAAAAAAAGTGGCAGCAGAAAGCAAAAGTGTGTGTGTGTGTGTGTGTTTTGTGACTCTCCTCCTGACACGTTTTCTTCAGTTTCAGACGGATTACGACTCATCAGTTACCAGTACCTAGGAACTCTACCGAGAAACAGAAGCGGGAGCGATCCTCTTTACCTCGACGTGACCGTGGAAGAATCGGAAAAATTGGATCCGTCGAGACTTCGAAATCTTTCTCCGTCCAACGGTAGAAGGTTGAGCAGGAGTCACGGAAACCTTTTAGACGTAGAAGAAAAATACAGGTGAGTCAAAAAAAAGAATTAATTTTTTTGGTCGCGGTTGTTTGTGGTTTGTCGTTGTTGTTGTTGTTGTTGTCAATGATTGTTCAACCTTGATCGAGGATTCGTATTAGTAGTGCTCACAATAATAACGGTCTTTGTAAATAAACATTATTTAACTGTGACTAATTGGTAATTAATGAAGAGTTTAAGGCTCGTTTGTAATTCTTGCAAGTACCTGGTTGGTTAGTACCCCACGTTATCCCGTGTATCCCGTGTGGGTGCGTACGTGTTTGCGTGCGTGCCTGTATACGTGCGTTCTAACACGCGAAAGGCAAAATTTATACCTTGATTTCTTGTACATTTTCCTTTTCAGCATTTATAATAATAATAATAATAATAATAATAATTACAACGAAAGCGAAGACAGAACGTGGATCGATAGCTTGGACGAAGCCGACGTTTTACTTTTGAGGCCAAGATTTTTGGCAGAAGTGACGTCACTATTCGATTCGAGCAACAAACCATTGCAAAAGCGGAAACCGTATAAAAGTAATCGGAAATCGGGTAAGTTTAAATTTTATTTTTGGCGCGGAAAAAACGATTTTATCCGATGTTAGATGGAAATGAAATCAAATTTTTTTTTTTTTTTTTTTTTTTTTTTTTTTTTCTTCTCGTCTTTCTCTTACCTTCCTGATCGAAGATGGTGCCGTGTTCGGATTACCATTAAATGTTCTTCTGGAAAAGGACGAAAGGATATTATCGACTCAGGGCTCTCTTCTCAAAAACGTACCGTACATATTTCAAAAGGTTAGGATTTGATGGATTTTATTGAAATAATGTGCGCGAAAGTTTAGGTGATGATGATGATGATGATGATGATGATGATTGTTTTTTAGCTCATAAATCATCTCGAACAGCATTCGCTCAAAGATGAAGGATTGTTACGGGTGGCTGGGCTCAAGGGAAGAACGGAAATTCTCACAAACGCAATAGAAAATCATTTTTATTCGGACATGATAAAAGTCGACGAGATACTTTATCAGGTGACGTCACACGACGTGGCATCAGCTCTTAAAAAACTTTTGAGAGACCTTCCGGAACCCCTTTTAACGTTTAAATTTTTATCCACGTTTTACGACGTTCACGGTACGTTATCTCCTCTCTCTCTCTCTCTCTCTCTTTCTCTCTCTTTCTTTCGAAGGATGCTGATTTTTTTTGTCGATTTTTAACAGAACTCGACGAAAACAAGAGGAAAACGGCGCTCAACCTTTTGATTCTTCTCCTTCCGAAAGAAAATCAATCCACTCTCCGGTACCTCTTTCAATTTCTGATCAAAGTTTCACGTTTGGAAGAATACAACAAAATGGGAATACACGGGATAGCCACCATATTGGCACCGTCGCTTTTCCCTCCGAGGTGTGTGTCATTCACTAAGGGTGCAAGCGAGAAAAGTGTCTTTTCCCGTTTTACAATTTATCGTTTGTTTACTTTTTTTGTTATGAAAGGTTTGTGAGACTGTCAAAGGACGACATGGCGTCGCAAGTGAAATCCGCAGAGATTTGCATTGAATTGACTGAAATTCTTCTCTCGTACGGAGAGTCTTTGTGGGTCGTACCAAAGTACCTCGTGTCGCAATTGCGAAGTTTGAATCAAACGAGACAAGAGAGAAAGGAAAACAATAAACCGGTAAGAAAGAAGAATGATCGATCGATCGATCGATGGATCGATGTATCGAATTTTCTTCGAGACGATTTTTTTTTTTTTTCGATTCGTTTCAGAAGCTTCTTTTCGGTAAAGCGAGGCATAAAATCGTGAGTAGAGTTCGAGACGTTCAAGATGGAGTCATAATCGTCGAAGCGAGTCAGTTCGGAATGAAACATTTTCCGATTTGCATAACGGAAACGACGACGGCTCGCGACGTTATTTTCAAGTAAGTTTTCCCTCCCTCTCTCTCTCTCTCTCTCTCTTTTTTTTCTTCTGCTGTTGTTTCGTTTGTTAATCCGAAATGATTTTAGGATAATGCACGAGGGTATGATGTTGGCGGACAAGAAGAAAACGCCGCCGAGAGAAAGATCTAGACCGCTGTCGGAATTGGCACCCAGAGGCCTCGCTCTGAGTTGTTTCTTATCATCCGCCGCGCCGGAAATGGCTCTACAAACTCATTTCCTTTGCGAAGTCGGCGGAAACATAGGTGAGCTCATTTTTCCTTTTCTTTTCTCACCGTCGGGGTTCTTGCTGTTCGTAAAAAGGTAAGAAAAAAATTTTTTTTTTTTTTGGAATTTCAGTCAAGAGAGAATTGGAACACAGCACGATAGTCGCGAGCGTATTACGGGAAAATCCAGGAGCATCGTGGAAATTACAATGTCGTCACCGGAATTGTCCGAAACGATGAAATTCTACGGCCACGTCAAAAAAAAATTAAAAAAATTTATTTATTTATACGTATTCGTTGTGGTGTCGAGGAGCCGAGACTGACCGCGTCGTAAGAAGAAAAAAAGAAAAAAAAATTGACGATGGCCGTCACTGGAAAAACGTCACCCCTCCCCTCCCCTCGCCTCCTCAACCCCGCCCCGTTTGAATTTTATATATTTTGAAGTGTCAAAAGAAAAAATGGGTTTTGCACGGAGACGACTGTTTTTTTTTTTTTTTTTTTTTAGTTTCGAATAGATTTAGCCGTTATAATTTTTTTTTTTTTCTTTTTTAGTCGTAAATTTAAAAGAAAAACGAATTTTAATCGAAGAACAAATTTTTTCTTTTTTTTTTTTTCTGGACAGGGAAGAAAGAGAGAGATAGAGATAGATAGAGAGAGAGAGAGAGAAATTGATTGATTTCGATTTAAAAATGACGTGAATTTTGTTTGTTTGTTTGCTGACGTCGAAATAATAATTCACGTATCATTCCCTAAGACTATACTACAATGTACTATTATTATTATTATTATTATTATTATTTATATGAAAAAAAAATAAAAATAAAAAATAAATTTGTATAATTATGTTAGTGCCAAATAATATTTTTTGAATATATATATATAAGAAAAAAAAATTTTTTTTTTTTAAATTTTTTATTTTTGTTATTAATTTTTATGAAAGAGGAATGGTTTTGTTTGTTTGTTTGTTTTGGTAAGAAATTTATTATTTAAGTTTGTATATTGGTAGTAAATTTTTATTTTTTCGTTGGATTGTTTGTTGTTGTCGTCGACGACGACGACTCATCTTTTTTTTCATTTTTCATTCCTTTTTTTTTTAATTGTTTTAATTGTTCTTTGGTCTAAAAAGAAAGTAAAATAATAATAAACAAAATAATAATGGTGGATAGTTTTAAATAAATAAATATTATTAACTTCTTTGTGAAAAAAAGATTCTTCTTGAACACTTTGTTGTTTGTCGTGAAATATTCCAGGAGTACGTTCTAATTTATCTTTAACATCATCTTCATCTTTTTTTTTATCTTTATCTCTATCGTTACTCAAATATCTCAACAATATCACATCCGTACGACGTAATCTGAAAATTTATAATTTTTTTTACACGAACAAAATAAATTTAATTAAATTAATTATACTAACAATGAATTTTTATGAAGAAAACAATTTAATTTTTTCGTTACGATTTTATTCATTATTATTATTATTATATAAATAATATGGGGTACGAGAATTCGGTTTTTTTTAATGATTTGTTGTAATTAAATCGTTTTTCGATTATCGTTAATATTTAAAAACATATTCGAAATGAAAATTTTTCGTTTAAAAAAAGGAGATTCTACGTATAATTATAAAAATATTAACAAGAATAATAATTTATGACAACATTTAAAATGGCGGCATCATTAAAACGACGGTTTGAAATCGTACGAGTTCGATTAATCGAATCACAGCCTTCTAGATTTTTTTTTTTTTTGTTCCAAGAGTTATTTTAACTGTTAAGGGTATTAATTTATATGTTAGAAAGTTAACGTATTTAAAAATGATTAAAAATTTATGTAATAAAAGTTATAATTTAAGTAAAAATAATAATTTTTTCGTTCGTTTATTTAAACGATCTTTTTTATCGGAATCATATAAATGTATCGATGAGTGGGAAAATCGTTTGAAACATCCAATTTTTAAAAAATCAAATGTCGATAATATATATAATCAATTAAAATTAGATTTCGATACGAATAAAAGGATAAGCGTGTTAGATGTTGATATATTAGCTAATTCTTTTAAAGATTATAACGAGAAATTCGAAGTTGAAGACACTTTGAAGAAATTACGAGAGTGTCCGGAATGTGTGCTTTTACCGGAAAGATCAACGCATGCAATTCTTCGTTATTACATTGATCACGGTCCGAAAGAAGATATTTTTAATTTATTGAGTAACAGACTCGAATATGGAGTTTTTCCTGATTTTTATTTAATTAACATGTTGATGGATAAGTTTTTAAAAAACGAAGATTACGTTTCTGCTGTTAAAATTGCTGTTCTTCAAATGCTTCAGGAAGAATATGGACATCCCATAACGAAATCTTTGGCAATATTTTCTTGTTATAAATATTTATTATCGTCTATGGTGTGGTCTGTACCACCACCACCTGAACCTGATCCAGATGAAGATGTTGTTAAAGTCAGAGTACCTTACATAAGGAATCCTTATTTTGATGATCATTTCGATATCACAGAACCAAATCATTTAGTCGGTAAAACAATGTGGTTATTTGGTAAAAATATCAATGGACCTCTTGGCATTTCAAGTCAACTTGTCGGTTTAATTTTATATGAAAAATTCAATGAAACTATTTCACTTTTAAATACTATCATTGAAAAAGATTTAAAATTACATTCTCAAGCTGTTTCAATGGCTAAAGATTTTTTAACGAATAAACCGAAACAAGATGTTCAATCGACAGATGAAGAAAATCAAAATGATAATTCGACAACTGATGCACAAAATGCAGATGTGCAGTCATCTGATTCGATAAAAAATGAAATTTTACAACTTCTTACAAAGATCAACTCAAAAAACTTATTAAAAACAGATCTATTAACAGAATCTGAAAATTTATTAAAACATTCGATTGAAAATAATGAAAGAAATGATATAGATAATCAATGTAAGGTAATTAACTCAAAATTTTATCATTATTTTAAGTTTTTATTAATTAACAATAAATGCATGGAAACTTATTCCATTTTTTAATCAAATTTTTAAATTCATTAGATATACAGTCGATGGGAAAACGATAGGAATGAACACATAAATAAAGAATTGGAAAGAAGCGAAATTGAAAATCTTAAAATGGAAATTGCCAAAGTTAAAGAAGAACTCAAAAGTGAAGAGCAGAAATTATTTTATTTCGATAAAGAAGATGAGTTACAATTAGAAATAGAAGAACAGAAAAAGAAAATGAGTAATGTTGTTTATTACAAGGGTAAACGCAAATATAAAGATGTTCAAGAAGATACATACATCCCACCTGATGTTAAAAAAACTTTTAATGAATGAATGAAGAAATCAGTTTCTTTTATAAATGGTGAGTTTATTTTAATTTTATTTAAAGCAGTTTTATCTACAATCTACAATTCATAACATGTTTATTTTTGGTATTTTTGGTTACTTTTTCGATACAAACTCTTGTTTATCTTGAAATTTTTATTATTATCATCATAATAGTAGGCACCGGAACGTTGACGCAGATTTAATAAGTAAAACTTCTCAATTTTACATTTAAAAGTGATTCGTTTTTTAGCTTTTCTTTTTCGACAAATAATGCGACAAAGTCTTATCACAGGATTACTTTATTTATTATTATTATTATTATTTAGTTTTTTATTAACTAATCATTTATTTATTATTAAAAAGAATATATAATATAAAGCAGAATAGTCAGAATTGCATATATGTACAAATACTTATATGAATGCTTATTATTTTTTTTATAAAGGAATCACAAGGTGGATAGTTTTCGTTGTTTGGCTTATTTTTTGTTTTGATTGCGTACCTTAAATTACGCTTTTATTTTTCCCCATTTTTTCTCAATAACGACGATGATGATGATGATGTTGATGATGATGAGGGGGGGGATACAAGTCAAGAATTTTGTTGTTGTTTTAATTTGAGTTGAGCAGTGAGTTGAGCGCTTTCGTTTTTCATTTGATTCAAATCCGCCATTATTCGTTCCAAATTAGCCGCTATGTTTTTACTCTTTTCCTTTTCGATCTGCGTACGAAAATGAATCGTTAATAAAATACATTTTTTTTTTTTAAATGATTCTTTTTCGAAATAATTTACCTGATCTTCCAAATCACGGATTTCTCTTAGTATGGCACCCGTGTCTTGAACCATGGCGACGAGTTGATCGCAATCGGAATGTAACGTTGCCAACAACTTGTAAGCTTTTCGACTCGTTTCATCTTTTTTTGCATCCTTTTTTAAAAAAACAAATCACAAATATTAAATCGTTTTTTATTATTATTATTATTTCGTTTACTTACTCTAAAAATGGTTTCGTCGGCAACGGTAAAACTCCTGTCCAATTGACCGCTCAATGTGTTTATTTCTTTTTGTATTTCTCTCGTATCTCTCAACACCTTCTCGATTTCAGTCTTTTGTTTTTCTATATTATTTATTATTTCCAAAATTCGTCTCGTATATGCCGACCTGTTAACTTCTTTACCCACTTTTTCATTTTCCACGTGAAGTTGCGACAAAAGTTTGTCTTTGTTTTTCAAATCAATTTCCAATTCTCTACGTTTTTCTCCTAGCGATTTGGCCGTTTCTGCTTTTTTAACGGTTTCGCTCTTTAAATGAAATAAATATATATAAATTAAAATTAATAAAGAATTCATCGAAAAAGGGAAATACATTGCTGCTGCTGCTGCTGCTGCTGCTGCTGCTGCCCCGCAGCACACTCACGGTTTTATCAGATTGTACTTGAACACTTTTACGATATTTTTCAATCAATGGAATCCTATGTTTTTCCCATTGATTCGCTAGAGAAACTAATCTTTGTGATGCTGAGTCAATAACTTGTTGATATTTATTTAAATTGTTTTCCCCATCCGGTAACAATTCTAATATTTTCATTCTCAATAAATTTTTTTCTTTCATTTGACACAAATTGAATTGATCACGTTCGAGATCTTGTAATATTTGATTTTTTTTCGATTTTAACTGGAAGGAAAAAAAAAATTTTATTTTTTTTCTCTCATTCACAACTTTTGATTTTTACACAAATCGAACTGAAAAGAAAAAACTCTTGTACACACTCGTTGAACATCTGCAACAAGTTCTTCTATTTCTTTACTTAAAATATCTTCTTCCTTTTTTGATTCACTCCATGTTTGATCATCTTCTGTGGTATTGTTGGTAGTCTTTTCTTTTAGTTTTGGTCTTGGTGCTATGGGAGGTTTCCAATTTCCCCGTGTGACTTCCTGAAATTTTTTTTTTTTTAATGTTGTTAGGCATCGACAAGTTATTATTTTAAATGATTCTCACTACTAATGCTTTTTTTTATTATTTTTAGGTAGTAATAGTTCAAAAAAAAAAAAAAAAAAAAAAATTACCTTTGAAAAATTTGATGTCAACAATGTTTTGTCGATATTATTAATTTTATTATTTTCAGGTTTCGATTGATGTAATTGTGGTCGATTCTTAGCCAAAATTGCTCTCGAATGCAATGTAAGTATTGTAGGAATTAAATATTTTTTATCCATCATATTCGAAGACAAATCATTCATACAAAACTCTTTCCAAGCTGTCGTTTAATGAATGTGAAGAATAATATATAATAATAATGATAATAATATTAATAAATATTTTCAGTTTTTTTTTTTTCTTTTTTTTTGTTTGTTTTCGTATGAAGCCTTGATTCACTCACCGATTTTTGGAGTTTCTTTTATATTTGAATATGTAAGAAAACTTTGAGGTGATCCTAAATCGGAACAAGCTCTTGGTAAGCATGGACGAGTTAATTCTTCTTTAACTTTTTGTCTTATTTTACGTAAAATCAATTCAGGTCCTGAAATTTTTTTTATTTTTATTATTGGTTAAATATTTAAATGAGTGATTTTTTTAAATTATTTTAAATTAATTAATTGTTATTATTATTATTTAAAAATTTTTACAGTTTTCATGCGGTATTCCTTTTTTAAATTTAGATCATTACCCGTGGGTTCATGTACAAATTTTTCTTGTTCTTTAGGGAGTTTTTCGATAAGAAACATTAATACTTTTCTTATGTCAGATTCTCCAGAGTAAAGAAAAGTTTGATAGCCCACGTCTCCCGGATAACCATTGTCCATGCAAGCCTGAGCAATGAGTTGACCCATTCTATATTTAGCAGCCATGTTTTGAGGGAGAATATGCGGTAACCCCAAATTGGGTTGTATTAAATCTAAACAACAGACGGCGGACTTGACAATCATTTCGGTGTCAAATTGCTTCAAACTAGTTACATCTTCGTCAATGTCACTAAAAATCAAGTGATGATAATCAAAAATCTTTATTGAGAAGGATGCAAGTGATTATTCCAGTGAGCTCAATCAAAGCATTTTCGACTAACTCAAACGTAAAATTACACGAGCCGAAATTAATTAATAATTTAATTAAATAAAGTAATTTCACAATGTTCTCATTGAAAATTAAATCGAAGAAAACGATGAGGAATACGTACCAACCGATTTGACGAAGGGAATGTAAAATTATTTTGTCAACTTCCTCCATTTTGGCTATTGACGAAAGTGGGAAAAATAATTTAACCGACAAATTCTAGTTCCACGTAAAAACGCGCGACATCGGCGTCGTCGCCATTAAAGCGGTCGAATAGAAGTTAACCGTTTTTTCAATTTAATGTTCATTTGTGATATTTTTACCATCGCATCTCACTCAATTTGGAAAAATAATACATGTAAGGTTATAATAAATTACTAATTTATGTAAAACAAATTAAATTTGAATCAATTTTTAATTTTTTATTGATATTAAACAATAACTACTTAACATCTATGACTTATAATACTACTACCTGTTCTTCTACAAATTTTTAATAAAAATTTTTACTGTATTGGTAGTAATAATAGTTATAATAATAATAATAATAATAATAATAATAGGTTATACCACCATACTGTTCATATAAGTCATCATAACAAAAAAATTTAATTAAAAGCCTTATATAAAAAAAAAGCAAGTAACTTTGACAATATAAATTGAATTTTACAAAAGAATTAATTAATAATAATAATAATAATAATGATAATACATAATAATTCATTTCATTTTTTGTTTCAATATATATATATTTAATTATAATAATGATAATAGTAATTATTATTGTTTAATAAATTGTATCGCAGCTTTAATTGATATACCACAATTTAAAGTTAACAAATATTTTTCATAAGAATTTATTTATTTATTTATTTATTTATTATTGTACTACACAAACTTACAAATTTATTAATTTATTTATTTATTTAATTTTCATATAATTCAAAATATTATATCAAATAATTATTTAATTGAAATAATCTATTTTAACTAAAGCTACAAATTATTTATTCATTTATTTATTATTAATAATTATAAAGTCTGATTATATATATATATATGATTGATTGGTTGGAAGACTTTTTTATAAAAAGTTAAAATTTCATATAAATGTTTTATATATATATATATATATATATATATATATATAAACTCATGTTTAAAATTATCTACAACAAAAAAAACAATTTATCATTATTATTATTATTATTCATAATATTATATAATTGAGCCTAAATAATTGATTGATTGATTGATTTTAATTTAAATAACTAATTAAATTAAAACATTATTAATAATAATAATAATAATTTTTTTGTTTTTTCTAATTAATTTTTTTTTCTTTTTTTTTTTTTTACAATAATGATAATAATTCATTACAATTTATATATATATATATATTTACAAAGACTTTTGTTTTTTATATTTAAAAAAAAAAAAGGAATGACACTTGTTTGTTTGTTTGTTTGTTGTTTGTTTGTTTTTTAAATTGACACATGATATAATTTTTTATAATTTTGTAAAAATTACATGATAGTTTTCTCTCTTACTACAAACAACCCAAATTACTTATCGACAAAAAAAACTTATGGCACAAAATATCATGTGTGAATAAAAAAAATAATCATCATTATTATCACTGTAATAATAATAATAATAATGATGATAATAATAATAATAACAACAAAAACAACAATTACAGGGTGTCATTCCTTTTTTTTTTTTTTTTTTTTTTAAGTTTTTTTTCAGTTATAAATTTTTTTTTTTTTTAAAAATTTTTTTTCACAGAGGTAACAACAAATAATTAAAAAAAAAAAAATTAGTAATAATAATAATAACAATAATAATAATAATAATAGTTTTACAAATAATTATTTATTGACATAGTAACTCTTTTGAAAATACTACCGGACGACAAAAAAAAAAAAAACTAATGAAAAGTGACAACCAAAGTTTTTTTTTTTTTTTTTATAAAAACAATTCAAAACTACAACTAAAACAATAATAATAATGATGATGATGATAATGATAATAATAATAACAATGATTATTATTATTATTATTAAAATATTCTAACCGTTTTTTAATTTTTTACATTCTAGACATGGTTGAAACTTTTTTTTTTTAAATAATTTTTTTAATACTGAATATAATAATAATAATAATAATAATATGATATTAACGGTAACAGATTGTCATTAATTAATTAATTAATTAATAATAATAATAAAGTTTAATTCGATTCGATAAATCAAAGACTAGAAAAAGTCTTCGAATCGAATTTTACAAAAAAAAAATTATTTATTTTTTTATACATAAATTATTATTATTATTATTTAAATTTTTTTGTTTATTATAATATTTTACACGTTTACATATATATATATATATATATATTTTGGGGGAGAGAGTGGAGGGTAAGTAAAGTACCAGTAACAAACACGTATAATTAAAAGTAATAACTTATTTATTTTAAATGATTGTCTGAGGTATTTATTTAAAATTACCTGTGCGTCAAAATAATATAAAATTAATAATAATAAAAATAATAATAATGATAATGATAATTTATTAAAAGAGTATTAAGAATTTGTTAGTGAACTTTACTGGAAGAAACGTATAATCAATCAATCAATCAATGAATAAATCGATTCGTTAGCACCCATTTATTTGTTTGTTGTTGTTAATACTGTAATAAAAAAAGATTTTTTTTTTGTTAAGTTGTTTGTTTGTGTTGACGTTTGTCGTTGTCGTTTGTTTTTTTTTTCAAATGTTAATTTTTTAAATATTTAAAAAAAACTCGATCAAATTTAAAATTTAAATTTTATTTGTTTTCACCTTTTCGAAGGTTTTTTTTTTTTTTTTTTGCTTAAACGTCCGCGACACATATTTAAATTTTTTCTTTTTTATTTGAAATTTTAAATAATTTTTTTTTTTTTGGGCGTTAATGAATCGATTATGTTGTTATGCAAAAAAATCAAAGAGAAACAAACACAAAAACAAACACAAACACAAAAGCAAACAAAAAAATGATTTTGTTAGTTTAAAATGTTTCACTTATGAGAATACTACTACTTAATTATCATTTTTTTTTTTTTTTATTTGAAAAATCGAAAGTTTTTTTTTTTTTAGAGAGAGAGAAAGAGAAAGAAAGAGTTATATAATATAAAAAACAAAAGAGAGAGAGTGAAACATATTGTTTTGTCTAAATATTACGGTCGAATAAATACTAATACTCTCGCGTTAAACATACAAAAAAAAATTTTTTAAAGCCGAATTTTCTTTTTATTATTATTATTATTATTATTATGTCATACGTCACATTTTTTTTTTTTAATAAATTACGGTAAAAATTTTCCAAAAACAAAGTTTTAAATGCAATAATAATAATAATAATAATAATAATAATCGAATCTCTTGAGAAAAATTAAATTTTAATTTTACCTCACACAAATATATATATATATATATATAACATATTTTTATTCACAATAATAATCATTACGCTAATAATAATAATAATAATTTATTATCTACTACGATAACTAACTAAAAGTAGAGTGTAATAATAGTAATAATAATAATATTAACAAAACGGAAGACTTTCTGTTTGTTTTTTTTTTTTTTTTTTTTTTTTTTAACTAAATTTTTTATTGGTAAATTTTTTATTTATTTATAAAAATTTTTATTATTTAAAAAAAAAAAATTAATTTATGTAAAACGTTAAATAGGCTCTATTTAATTCATTTATTTAATTATTAATTAATTATTTATTTATTTTTTATTTATATTTAAGGAAAAAAAAAAAGCGTAAATTAAGTTTTTCCCCTGCCACCTTTCGAACAAACAAACAAACAAAAAAAAAATTTTTTTTTTTTTTTTGTCAAACGCATATATATATATATATATATATATATATATATATATATAAGTGTGTGCGCGTGCGCGTACGGGGCGTATCATGTGTATATATATATATATATATATATATATATATATATATATATATATATATATATATATATTTACTTTAAATTTTTAAATAAACATTGCACAAAAATAATAATAAAAAAAATAATAATGTGGGCAGCTTATCCAATGGGAACAACTCTTACGGTGACTAATTACTTCTCATATATATATATATATATATATATAAATTATGTACATAATAATGATGGAAATTAAAAATTTTTTTTTTTTAAAATGGTAATAATAATAATAATAATATCGCAACGATGGCACTTACGAAAAAAAATTTTCGGGTTAATAATAATAATAATGGAAAGTAATTAGTCCCATATTAGTTGACAAAACGTAATTAATTTATAAATTAATAATAATAATAATAACGCGTTTAAAAGTCATTTTAAAAAAAATTAATATTAATATTAATATTAATAGTAATAATAATAATAATAATAATAATAATAATTACATTAAGTCTGATCGTGCGAGGCGGAACGAAAAAAAATTTTCCCAAAAAAAATCTGTGAATTCTTCTTTTTAGGTTTTTCACCATTTTTTTTTCCAGGATCATCCTCCTCCTCTTTTCATCATCGTGTTGATTTTGTGTGTCACGTGATTTTTGGTCAAGGAATGTTTTTCGCGTTGGATTAATATAAAAATTTTTTTTTTTTTTTGTTTTTTTCGCAGTTAAAAATGAACGTCCCTGACATCGGTAGGCGTTTCCGCTTTGCTGTAGTCGGCTAATTTATCGGAGGAAAAATGATTTGAATTTGAATTACGACTTTTGTTCACTTGGGGATTCTCCGGAAGATCGTTTCCCGAACCTCTGTGTGCCATCGCTTCTCTAACTGTTTCTTCTATTTGGTCTATACAACTTTGCAGGTACTCCTATTTTTTTATAATAAATAAAAATAAAATTAATTTTTTTGGTAAATAACGAATGATCGGGGGGGTAATGTGATGTGAGGTTAGTGATGGGTGGGATGTGCGGTGTGAAACATAATCATCATCATCATCATGAGATGAAAAAAAAAGAATAAGAAGGAATTGAAAGAAACAACCGATACAAACACAACAAAACACATATTGTCGTAATTGTATTTATATATATATATATATATATATTTTCACATTGTGTCATGCACTTCAATTAAATTGTTGCCGTGATCATGTTCATCAATATCCTTGTTCAAGGTTGTTGTCAAACAGAGGACAAAGAACATTAAAAAAAAAAAAAAGGGTCTACGACATTTTTAAAGGATTTAAAATGCAGAAATTTCCCATGACAAGTCGTCGTCGTCTTCGTCTTCATCGTCGTATTAGGCCCATATGGAAATGAATGGTTAGGAGGTTCTTCGAGTTGTCGTGTCTATGGCCTGTCTACCATGCGGGAGACATTTTTTCGTAATAATATATATATTAAGAAAAAAGAAAGAGAAAGAAAGAAAGAAAAAAGTGATGATGAAGAAGAAGAAAAAGGAAAAAATTTTTTCAATGTCAAACACATGTCTCCGTAATTTTTTTTAATACGAACCATAAAAACAAACAAACAAACAAACGAAAAAAAAAATGAGAGTCAGATGCGGCTCATTAATTATTACATCATACCGAAATTCACATAATTAAATTTACATTGAGAACATTGATCAAATAAATTATTTTATTACTAAGTTGGTAATAATTTTTCAAGATGGAGGAAGGGGGAATGGAACGATGGATGATGGAAAACAAATTTCGATAATCGATAAATTTAAAAAAAATTGATTATTATAACTTACCCTTTCGATTCCGGTTATTCTATGGATTCTATTTAGGAGTTCTGATAAGGAACAATTATTTTTATTAGTCCAATCCAAACCCTGAAGGGATGCTGCAATACTAGCCGATGCAATGATACTCGGAGTATATATGGAAAATTTAAAGTCTGAAAGAAAAAGGAAAAAATTATTATTATTATTATTATAAAGTTTTTTCACATTCTTTCAATCATTGTGTATATAATTTAAATATTTGACACATTTTGGCACATGTTCCAACCATTGTTCACAGACTTTGGGAAAAAAAATCTCTTTCATTCAAACAACCATAAAAAAAAAAAATTTTATTCATTACTCGTGTAGTTTGCAAAAATAACAACAAGAAAAAAAAAAAAAAAAATTAACGAAAAAAAATTTAAATTTTGCAAACATGTGAACGTGATACGTTTTTATTAAAAAATTCGTTTTCACTCACTCACTCACCTGTTGCACATAAAGCGATGAACGTTTGTGTGTGTCTTATTAACATTTGACAATTGCAAGTGGTTTGGTCGACTGGTATTTTCCTAAGTATGTGATTAATAAAATCCTGAGCCGTTACCGAAGATATATCCCATTTTAAATTTGTTAACACCAACAATTCCCACATCTGAAACAATATAATATTCAAAAAAAAAAAAAATTTATTATTTATTACTCTACGACTTTGATACCGCCGACGACGACGATGAAGACAACGAGGACGACGAGGACGAGGGAAAAGAATGAAATTTAAAACACTTGTCTGAGAAATTTTATAGACCTTGAAAAGGCATTTCTAACACATTTATATATATATATGTGTGTGGGGGTATGTGCGAGAAATTCTGTCGTTTACTGTTATAGGATTTATTGGTTGGGTCGTTGATAAAAAAGATCAAACGATATAACACGAACGAACGGTTAAAGCAAAAAAAAATCGATAAACATCATCGATCGATTACATACACACACACACACGAACGCACACACACCTGATCATCTTAATCGATAATGATTATTTAGCTATAAAATATAAAATTTTATTATCAGTGTTTGTTATGAATGTATGTCAATTATTGTTTGTTTGTTTAGGTAGGAAAAGTTGTACTTGGAGCAGTAAAATGGAAAAGAAAAAAAAATCGATCGATCGATCGATCGATATATCGATTTGCACCTACGTCATCATCGTAATCGTGGAACGTTCAATAGAAAAATAAAATCGTTAAGGAGGAAAATTATTGAACAAAACTGGAAAATGAGTAAGTTTAAATTTTGTTGTTATCACACACCCGTTCGGAAACAGGTACTCGTTCGAAAGACGTATTAATAATAATAATAATAATAATAATACTTTAACAACGTTTGCGCGTTAAATGTAATCGATGAAAAAATGAGAAAGAAAATGTTTGAACGAGGGGGATTATCATTCGGTAGCAAATTTTTTTTTAAAATCCCTTATTTACATTTATGACGACGCGTTTTTATTAATGACACGACAAAAACACACGACTTTCGTTTTCAATTATCACTTATCAGAGTGAGAGAGATAGATAGAGAGAGAATCACGATCGTTCCATGAGAAAAAAAAAAAAAAAAAAAAAAAAGGACCTTATTTAAAATTCACGTTGCGGAAATATTTTTTGGCTCTTTTATAAACCATAGAATTATGTGTCGCCCTAGTGGCCTAATACTATTAAAATATCCAGGGGCTCAAAACAAAAACGTCGTCTGCTATCTATCTTTATTTATTCACATATAACGATTAGAATAGTAATTACCAATTGTTTTTTTTTTTTTTTTTTCATTCATAATTAAATTCCATCATCTTTTAACCGAACGGTTTTTTATAAACGTTTCGTTGTGAAATATCCGCCGCTTTCCCGCCCCCCCCACTCCCCCCCACCCCCCATAAAAAAAAGGCAAATAATCCGTAATGATAAATAATAAAATCAATAGGGAAAAAAAAAAAAAAATTTATTGTTAACCTTGAAAATGTCGTGGCACTCGTTTTAATTCATTTACCTTTTTTTTCGTCAACTACTGGAGAATTCCACAAGGACAAATCCGATCAATGAATTTTTATTCTTTATCATTATTATCATTATCATTATCATTATCGTATATTGAGGCTTTAAACGTTAGCAAAAAGGTTTTTTTTTTTTTTGGAAAAAATAATAATAATAAAATGTTATTTTAGTAACGCACACGACGCGAAACCGCTAAAGACACCAAAAATTTTTTTTTTTTTTTTTTACCCTTTTCCGGTCGAATGTTTTCTGTTACCACTGATAAATCCGTGGTTTTATTATTTGTCATTATTATTATTATTATTATTATTATTATTATTATTATTATTATTATTTTCCTATTATCCCTTAACCCAGTGAGTGATAGCAGATAATAAAAAATAATAATTATTATTTTTTATTGTTTTTGTTTTATTTAAAAAAAAAAAAAAAATTGTGTTAGTAGTAATTTGTCGAATGTTTTTGTTGTCGCCATTTTGAAAAATTTCTGTCACGTGGGGGTAGGAAGAGGGAAATCGTATTCGTAGGTTGATATTTGGGATTGATGGAATCGGATGTAATCGGGTTGTAGTTTTATTTAGATGATTGTAGTTAATTGTAATTGTAAAGTAAAATTGACGAATTGTAGTGTAAAATGAAATAAAAAAATTTTTTTTTTATTACTTTTAGTCATCGGGTTGGGTCGTCGTCGTCGTCGACGTCGTCATTTTTAATATTTTTTGGGAAAATTTTTTTTTTTTTTTTTTGTAAGTCACAAAATCGTCGTAAATTAAAATTTTACGATTTTTTACTTCAGGGAGGGGGAAGGGGAGGAGGAAGGGAAAGGGAGGGTTACAACTCGGCAAACCCGTCACAAACAAACAACTTAAACGAATGATGTTTGTTGTTGTTATGAAACAATTAAAAAAAAAAAAAAAAAAAAAAAATTTCTTATTACGATTTTATTAAGTTTTTTAGGAGCGGATTAAGGTATTTAGAAATTCTTTCATTAAAAAAAAAAAAAAAAATATCAAATTTTTATGTTAAGGAATGGGGAGTAAGGGGAGGGGGTGGGGTAAAAACATCAACACAAATTATTATAAATAATTGAAAAAAAAATTTTTTTGTTTAGGGCGTTTACCCTTAAGGTATTTATATTCTACCTGGTTGGACCTTATGATGTACGATGTCATAAATCTAACGATAGGAAGAAAGAAAGAAAGAGAGAGAGAAAAAAAGGGGCATTAATAATAATAATAATAAAATCGTTGGCATTTCTTGTTTTCTTTTTGCCGCTTTTCATTAACCGCGAAACTGGTGTTAGACGTCGTCGTCGACGACGACGACGACGACGACGTCTGTCTTTAAATTAGCAGAAAAAAAAAAAAACAATTTTTTTTCTTTTCTTTTCTTTTCTTTTTCCTTTTACCTTTGCGCCCCCACATCGTAAATTCTTTCTCTCTCTCTCTCTCTCTCTCTCTCTCTCTCTCTCTCTCTCTTGTTGTTTTGCCGTAAATCCTTTTTTTTTTTTCTCCAACTTATTCAAAAGATTTTTTTTTAATTGGGTCGTTTGTTTGTGATAATTTTCACTTTTAATAGTTAATAATTTTATTATTTAATAACTTCAAAATGGTGATCGGTGTAACTTATAGAGCATAAATATCAAAAACGCGTACAAAATTATTATTATTATTATTATTATTATTATTATCGCGCCGGTGTACACAACAATGACATTTTGCAATAAATTATATCGCACATACACGATTTTAAATTATTATTATTATTATTATTATTATCGGGGAAACGACGATCGATTGATTGATCGATCGATCGATGTTTAAATGATAATACGTTTTATTAATTATTTACTATTGATTGTGTTTCGATCGAAAAATGTTTTTTTTATGTAGTGATTCATTGAGTTTTGATGGGAGAGGATTAAGGGGGAGGGGGGAAATTAGCAGACGACGACGACGACGACGTGAAAATTATAGACTGGGGAAAATTATAAATCATATAAGATTTAGTAGGAGAAAAAAAAAAAAAAAAAAAGAAATCGAACAGCTGTATTTTACTGCGGGTCAGATAAGATATTGACAGTACAAATCATTCATTGATAATAATGATATTATTTGTTTCCTTTTTTTTTTTTTTGTCGTAAGGTATTTCATTCATATGAATGATATCATTCGGCGGCGTTGTTGTTGTTGTTGTCGTTTGCCGCCAGCAAAAAAAAAAAAAAAATAAAATAACAATGGACGTCGATGTGTACGAGTAAATGCGTATGTACGAGACGATTTCGCGAAAATTTTTTTTAATTACGTACGCATGATTCGAAAAAACCTTTGGAATTTACACTTTAATACCTTCAAAATATTTTTAACACCCTAATTAATTAGCAAGAATAAATGTGTGTGAGAGAGAGAGAGAGAGAGATGAATTGTTACGACGTAGTTTATTTTATATTAAAATGGCGGAGAATTTCGTTTTGGTCCAGTATGTGTGCGCGTGCGCGTGCGTGAGAATCCTTCTTAAATGTCCAGTTATGAAAAATTACTTTTTGTTTGTTTGTTTGCGATGATGATGATATAAGAAAAAAAAAAAAAAAAATCTTAACTTGTGCTCCCCTTAAAACTGACCGATGAAACCTTGAAACAAACACCGAAATAATGACCCATATAAATAAATTTGTTACGTCGGTTGTTAAACGACGGAAAAAAAAAAAAAAAAAAAAAAAAAAACTTCTTTCGGTTTTGGCCATTTTGGCCTCAATTTTTTTTTTTTTTTTTTTTTTAAAATGGCGAATTTAATGAACCTTTGCTAAATTCAATGTGTGTTTCTTTTTATGTTAAAGTCGTCTTTGTTTCAAGGTTTTTTATAGGGTCAACATTCTCTCAGGTATCAGGTAGATATCCTCCTCACTGCGCTTGTGTGTGTGTGTGTTACAATCATTCTTTCCTTTGTAACATTTCAAAATGCCTTTTTTTTTTTTTTTTTTTACCCAACGTCATATAAATTAAATTTTAACCCCGCATAAATAATTTACGTGTAAATAGGTAAAATAATAATGATAATGATAATAATATTAAATAATAAAAAAAAAAAAAAAAAATCTTTCGACCGTCCGAAAGAAGGAGGACTTTACTCTTTTCCTTTTTTTTTTTTTTTTTTTTTTTTTCATCTTTCTCACGATTCTTTTCTCGGACGGTTTAATTTATTCACAAAAATCTAATAAAAAAAAAAAAAAAAGAATGAATGTCGTTTGTTTAAAAAAGGAAAAAAGGAAAAAAAAAGGAAAAAGAGAAAGAGAAAAAATTGTAGGTCAGGAAAGGCAAGGCTCGTTTTTTTTATTTATTTATTTTTCTAATCAAAACTTGGGGAAAAAAAAAAAAAAATTTTTGAATGATTAAAATTGAATGAATGTATGGAATGTCTGTCGAGGACGATGAGATATCACTCGCATTACTGATATGAACAATTGTAATGTTATATAAAAAAAAAAAAAAGGAAAGGAAAGGGAAGCTGCGATGCAAAAGTCGAAAAAAAAAAAAAAAGGAAGAGGGTGTTAGTAAGACAAATAAATAACGTTTCCTGTTTTCGGTTTTGTTCTTAAACAATCGATCGATCACTCAAAAAAAAAAAAAAAACCGTCAGAAAAGTTTTGCATGAATTACAAACGCGAAAAGATGGGGGGAAGGAGGGGGAAGGGGGGAAAAAGAAGCTATTTCCGAGAAAATTCCGGTGACAAAACAAACAAACAAACAAACGAAATTTTTCGATTAAAAAAAGGGTTGGTTAGTTAGTACGTAGCGTCGCAACGTGATTGGATTAAATTTCATTGGGTAAACTAATTGGGGGGAGGGAGGGGAAGGGGAGGAGGATAGGTTCACGTGAGATGGTCAAGGATCATTGATGTTCCCCTCTTATTTGTGGTAAGGCGTTAAAATATTTTACAATCATCCGCGTTCGTTGTTGACTTCATTGAGTTATAAAAAGAGGTTTTAGTTTTTTTAATGGATTCGTCAGAAGGAGAGAGAGAGAGAGTGAGAGAGAAAGAGAAGGAGAGAGAGAGAGAGAGAGAGAGAGAGGGAGAGAGAGAGAGAAATTAAACGTTACAACCACTACAAAATGAAGAGAGAATTTTTTTTTACCACAGAAAAAAATAATTTTTTTTTAAGTGGTTCACCGATTAAATTAAATTATATTTTAAAAAAACAAACAAACAAACAAACGTTTACGCGGTTGTTGTTGTTGTTGTCTCACCGTACGCGTTTTTTTTAAAGTAATTTTTATTGTAACGAGGAGGAAAAGGGAAAAAAAAGAAACGAAATCGTTTGAAAAACTTTTTAAAAAAATTTGCCCTCGTTTTTATTATTATTATTATTATTATTATTATTATTAGTTTTTTTTTTTTTTACTGGAACACGTTTTCTTTTTTTTTTCTTTTCTTTATCGCTGGATATTGATGTCGCGTAAAATGAAACAAGTAAAAGTTATGAGTTTTTTTTTAAAAATAATGATAACTCGAACCTATAGAGAGAGAGAGAGAGAGAGAGAGAGAGAGAGAGAGAGAGAGAGAGAGAGAGAGAGAAATAAAGAGATAAGTTTTTATTTTTTTTGTTGCAAAAGTAAGTAAGTAAGTAAGTTGTAGTTGTTGTTGTTGTTGTTGTAGTTGAACTAATCATTGTAATAATTATTGAAGAAAGAAAAAAAAAAACAAACAAACAAACAAAGCATTATGACCTAATTTAAAAAAAAAAAAAAAAAAAAAAAAAAAAACTTTTTTTCCCCTCTCTCTCTCTGATCGTCGTTGTGCGTTTGTCGTTGTTGTATTGTTTCAACCACCCACAGTCACAATCGTTTCGATAGAGTATCGATTTACAAACAAACACACAAAAAAAGGAATTTCTCCAAAAAAAAAAAAAAAAAAAAATTACTGGAAAAAAAAAACGAAAACACACATTTTCGAGCGCGGATTTAACAACAACAAAAATTAAACAAAATTTTTCATTAGGTTAAAAAAAAAAAATCTGATATCCGGTACTACCGATTTTTTTAATGACGTCATAACCCCTTCCCCGTCATATCATTATCAGATCGTTTTTATAGCGCTATACTCCGCCATTTTTTTTTTCTTTTCGACTATAATAACTTGTCAGTCATTCAAGGTTTTTCTAAACTTTTCTCTCTCTCTCTCTCTCTCTCTCTGATTGTTTTATTTTTTTTGTTTTCAGACTAAAATATTTAAAACGGTTATTAGTTAATTTTTTAAAAAATGAGGTTACAAGTTTTTTCTTTTTTAAATTAGTTTTACAGTTGAAATAATTTTTAAATCCGAGATAAAAAGATAGAAAATGTGGAAAAAACTAGGAAATTGAGTTTGTTTCGTTTGTTAGAGAGAAAAGAACAACAACAACAACCGACAAACTAATTTTTTTTTTATTATTAGCACACACCATCCATAAAATCCCGTCGTTTTATTTATTTTTTTGTTGTTTTGATATCGTTTGTTGGCCATAAAAACGATTCCATCGATTAATTTCATAATAATAATAATAATAATAATAGATCCCGTAAAGGAATGCGATGAAATTAAAACCGTAATTGTTTTTTATCGATAGCTATGAGATTTTTAAGATGTTCGGATTGTGGTGTTTGTTTGTTTGTTTGTTTAGGAAGAAAATCATTCGATTCGATTGTCTCATCTAACAAACGGTGTCAATTCGTCGTAAGAATAATAATAAGAACATGACAAAAGCCTGAAATTCTTTTTATTTTGTATGGTAATAGAAAATTCGAGATGATCGAAAGAATTTCGTAAAGAATGGTAGAAAGAGAGAGAGAGAGGGGGAGGGAAATTCTTTTAAAAGAAAACTTTACGTTGGTGTTTGTTTATTAAATAAAAAATATGCGAAGGAAGGAAAATTGACGACAAACAACGAAAAAGATTTTTTTTTTTTTAAAAAAAAAAAAAAAACAATATTTAAGTAACAAACGTTTTACGTAATAATTTTTCGTAGAATTCATTAATTGAAAATTAATATTATAAAAAAAAAAAAAAAAGAAAAAACAATTTTCGGATGTTTAAATCAATAAGGGTTAACAAACGCACCCGCACGCACGCACGCACGCACACAAGCGTAAAAGAAAAAAACGTTATATCCGCTCCATCACCTTGTGAGGCGCTATTGAATGAAAATTGTGTCCAGTCCCCGCCACTGCAAATCTAAGACCTCCTCTTCTCCCACTCTCTCACTCTCTCTCTCTCTTAACACATACCTGAAAGACCTGACCCAGACTCTGGAACTTTATTATACCTCCATATCATATTCATAACTTAATACCGTCTCCCAACGAGTTTTCGACTCGGATTTGCGGATTTATTTATTTTTTATTTATTTTTCCCCGTTTGTCAATTTTTTTTTCTTTCAAACGTATATAGTAATGTATTGCGAATATTTTTGTTTGTTTGTTTGTTTGTTTTGCGCACCCCAACTTGAATTTATCTCCTACGTTTGTTTTTTACTCGAGAGTAGAAAATAAAATAAAAGAAGTCCTTAATTAATTCGTTAAAAAAGATAAAAGAGAAAGAAAGGTAGAGAAAGAGAGAAAGAGAGAGAGAGAGAGAGAGAGTGGGTGTTTGATTAGGTATATGAGCATCTAAATTAACCATCACCCTTGTGCGGAGGATTAAGGTTGAGTCACGATTTTATCCATCGTGATGAACCAACTACTAAATAATAAGATGTTAATATGACCATCATCATTAAATAGGTGAAGAGAGAAAGAGAGATGGAAAGAATGTGGCGCGAGTATAATAGATCGGCAATTAGGTCTTTAGACCTAGTGAAAGTGAATCGAATAAAATAAATAATAATAATGATAATAATAATAACAGGTAAACCATATTTTAGGAGGAGCTATATGTAAGTGGTCTGTGGGTCGGTTGGTCGGTTGGTCGGTCGGTTGTCGGTTGGTTGGTTGGTCGATTGTTCGTTCGTTCGAGCCGGTAATTAACCGTAGGAACAAAAAGAATTAATAATAATAATAATAATTGTTGTTGTTGTTGTTGGTAAGAAGAAGAAATGTGTTCAATCATCCTTTTAATGTACCCGTTTTTTTTCTCTTTCACGCTTACTCGCTTTTTCTATCCCTCTCTCTCTCTCACTCTTTCCAGACCAAATATACACTCGACAATATTGGCTAAGTACAGGTATGATGGAAGCGCGTACTATTCCCGCGGCACATACTGTATAATCTTTAGTAAATGATAATCTCACGGATTGTATAGTTTTATACATAAGTTAATAATGTGCGTTTTTAATTCCGCGGGTTCAGACCTGACTCTGGAATGCGTCTACGCCGATCGGTCGGTCGGTCGGTCGGTCGGTCTACCTTTATTCCCATCTCCATTAAGGTGGTAAAGCCTTTTTTTTTTTTCTATTCATTTTATTTTGATTTTAATCACAATCCTTAAATCCTAGGTTAGGTAGGTAGGTAGGTGAATACTGCGGTTAGTTCTCTCTCTTTCTCTCTCTCTCTTATCCACCACGCGCGTACGTAAAACACATACTTCTCTCTCTTTCTCTTTCTTTTTGTCTTTCTCGTTTTTTTTTTTTTTTTTTTTTTCTGATTGGTGAATTAATGGTTCACCCTTAATTTGTGACTTGTTTATGGATAGGAAAAATGAGTTTGGTAGGTTACGATAGGGGTAGGTAGGTAGGTAGGTAGGTGGGTGGGTGGTTGGTTGGTTCTTTTATTTTATTCCCATTAAAAAATATTTTTAGATCTGGTTTTTCTTTCTTTCTTTCTTTCTTTCACCTTTTTTTTTTCGGTACGGTTAATTGAAAGAAGATTAGAATTTTAATTTTTTTTTGTAATAAGAAAACGTTTTACCATACCCGATGAGTGTGTGTGTGTGTGTGTGTGTGTGTGTGTGTGTGTGGCGTAACTTTTAATTCGTACCTGAACGATTATCGAATTGAAAAGGTGTGCGAGTGCGTGTGGGAAGTCGTATCGGGGTTGTTTAATAAATAAATTTTTTTTTTTTTTTTAAATAATGGAGAATCAGGTTTTTTTTTTTTTTTGGAAAAATAATAATGATATTAAAACGGTATTAAAATATAACTAATAATCGATCGAGAGTTTTAGTTTAAATACCAAAAAAAAAAAAAAAAAAAAAAACTTACTGAACAGCTAAATAGGTATTTGGCAAAAATTTGAAGGCAAACTAGACGCGGAGACGGTCTGAAGGAAAAAAAAATATAAAAAAAAAAAAAAAAAACTATCAAATGATTTTCATCTCATCTTTAAAAATTTTATTTTTTTTTTCGGGGGGCCCGGAGAGCGGGGGAGCGAGGGGGGGGAGGGGGACTAGACTTTCATTGACGTTTCGAAGAGAGAGAGAGAGAGAGAAAAAATTTTTTTTGGTTCGGTTTGATGAGTTGATAAAGACAAAAAAAAAAAAAAAAAACGAAAACAAATGGCCCATTGATATTCGTGTTGGTGAATACATTGTTTACGTAGAGCTAACAACATGCGCAAACAAAATCCACTGTTTGGAATTTTCCCTCCCCCACTCCACACTCCCCACCCCCCTCTCTCTGTATTTCTAAAAACTATGTCCTAAACACATAAGACTTTATTATTATTATTATTATTAAAAAAAAAAAAAAGATTCCGAAAGAATAAGTTTAACTTATTTAATATATGAAAAAAAAAAAAAAAAAAAAAAACGATGACCAAATAATTGTTTGTTCTTTTTTTAAAAATTTGTTTTTTTTTTTTTTTTGTTCAGTACGATAGGTTTTTTTGTTTAACCCTCGAATACGTGACTTGTTCTGAACATATTTCATGCCTACAGCTAGCTCTCATTCAATCCTTACAATATTTATTTATTTATTTATTTTTATCTTTTTTTTTTTTTTTTTTATTCTTTCGCGCCTCTTCGAGGCGTTGAGTCGATTCTTTTGTTTACCAGAAGAGTGAGAGAGAGAGAGAGAGAGAGAGAGAGAATGGTTATTACGTTTATAACTATGACGTATCATTTCCGGTTTTGTTATAGGGAAAGAGGGAAAGTGGGGGAGGGGAAATCGAATGGAAATCGAGATCGGCAAAATGATTTTTACATTGAGTTTTGTCTAGATAAGAGGTTGAACCTTGAGGATGAAAAGAATCGTTTTACCATTTAGAAAAAAAAAAAAAAATGTTTTAAATTCGATAAAGTTTTAAAATAATCTCCGATGGGATGCCATTCCGGTAATTAAATATCCGGTTTTCTTTTTAAAAAAATTTTATTAGAGATGGCATTTGTTGCAAAAGTTCAAAGGATTTAATTTTCTCTCTATTTTAGGCAAAATAAAAAATTTCAAAATGTGTGAGAGAGAGAGAGAGAGAAAGATTCTATTCGAACAATTTGCAAATGTAGCTAAAATTTTTCTCTTTCTCTTTCTATCACATCATCTTCGATATCATAAAAATGAAAGGTTTGAAAGAAAAAAAGGATTATATAAATCTAGTTAGTTACACGTGGAGATTTATCGTTAAAATGGTATTATTCCAAAATTTATTTTTTTTTAAATGGTGGCGCCAAAAAATTTGAATTTCGGTTAATAAATGCTTCATTTTATTATTATTATTATTATTATTTTGGAAAAGGGATTGAAAGTTAGTGAGAGAGACAATAGAGAAAAATATCACAAAAGAATTAAAAAAAATATAGAGAGAGAGAGAGAGAGAGAGAGAATGTCAGGCGATGTGATACATGGTTTGATTTTTAAAAAACTTTAATTTCGTATATGATTCCTCGAGGGTAAACCCGCCATCTTTGAAAAACATTACATTCGGTTTAAGATGAAAGACCCCAACCTGGAATTTATAATATAAAATATAATTTTTAAAAAAAAAAATTTAACTAGCCTATCACTTTTACAGGTATATATGTATACATATATTTTTGTATATAGGTATGAGTGTGCGCGTGAGTGTATATATATACGTATGTGTGTGTGCGTGTGTGAGTGCGCGCGTTGTTAAACTAAATTAAACTACCTGATTTTGAATCGCATTTTTTCACGTACTCTCTGTCTTGATTTTTGAAAAATGACTTCCACTTTTTTTTCTCTCTCTCTCTCTCTTTCTCTCTTTCTCTCTTCTTTTTATGTTTGTCGCCATAACATTTTTATTATTATGTAAAAACTGAATACTAAATATGTGTTTTGATTAACGAGATGGTCATGTACTATGGAAAACGCGTTTGCGTTTGCGCAAACGCAAACGCGGTTCACTTAACCGCGTGCACGTTTATTATTTTCCCGCCAAAGGTACGACCGGAAATGATCCCGAAGGCGGTTCCTTAAAAAATTTTTAAATACGATGATGTTATGGATGGCGTAAATCCCTCCTCTCCGCCTACCGCCGCCGCCCCCCGGATCGTAATAATCGAAAAAAATCATTTAATTACGCGAATTTTTTTCTCTCCCCCTCTCTCTCTTTCTCTCTCTCTTCTTTGGGTAAAAGGTCCTAACGAATAAATTTTTTTTTTTTTTTTTTTTTAAATAATGATGATAATTTAATTTGTATTAAAATTCATTTGACGTTTTTAGTATTATTATTATTTTTTTTTTTTTTTTTTTTTAAATGGAAAAAAAATTTTATCACGTAATCATCATCATCATCATCATCATTGTCATCCCTTTAAAATCCAAAAAACGTTTGATATAAAGGATGGGAAAAGAGAGGGGGAAGGGGAAAAAAACGTTATGAAGAGAAGTGAAAAAGGGGAGTTAAAAAAAAATTTATATCTGATTTTGTTTTTAAAAGTTTTTTTATGTATCCAACCTTAACAAAAAATGATCGTAGATGTTAGGATGATGAAAGAGAGAGAGAGAGAGAGAGAGAGAGAGAGAGGTATAGACAGATTGAGAAAAAGAGGAAAGACAGAAAGAGAGACAGAGAGAGATAACAGAGTGAGAAAACAAAGAAAGAACGAGAGTTCAGAGAGAAGAGAAAAGTTGAGAGAGAAAGAGAGAGAGAGAGGGGGGGAGAGGTAGAGAAAGAGAGAGAAAGACTGAAAAGAGAGAGAGAGAGAGATACAGAAAACTGAGAAAGGATAGAGAAAGGACAGGGAAACAGAGAAAGAAAGGAGGGTAGGGGGTAAAAAGGCACTGAGAAAAAGAGAAAACAAGGGAAAAGAGAATATAAAATTAACGTGTCTTTAAAATTTTCCGGCCATATTAAATTTTCAACAAACAAACAATCAAACAAAAATTCAAATGTGAACAAGAAAAGAAAAAGTTTTTTAATGAATGAAACGATTAAAAATAGAAAAAAAGAGAAAAAAAAAAATTCATGAATAAAAATTAAAATAAATAAAGTTCACGTGTTTGAATTTTTGTGATAGTGATTCCCATACAAATTTTTTCATTCTTCTTCCACGCTTTTTTTCCCTTTTCCCCAAATATAAATGAAAATTTTTTTGCAATACGTGGGGGTTCCTCTCCCGGATAGATTTTACGAATCATCATCATCATTTCGCACACGCAATTAAAAAAAAATTTTTTATTATTCTTCTTCTACTCCCACTTTCGAATTTAAATTTTCCCAGATTTGGCGCAAACTCTAAATTCCAAATTTGAAATTAACCATCCAATAAAAAAAAAGTTGAGATGTTTTAACCCCGAAAATACGTTCGATACGTAAACACACAGACACACACAGACAGACACAGACACGATTGCATTTATTATTATTATTATTATTATTATTTATCCTTCGATTCATTCATTCATTCATTCATACGTTCGTTCGATTCATTATTATTATTATTATTATTATTAATACATTTATTGTCGTCGTCGTTGTCGTTGTCGTTACGTATAAAAGTTATTAATAAAAAAAAAATGTGATTAACAAATCATCTAATTAATTTCATTATTTTTTTTTTTGTATGTGTGTGCGTGCGTGTGCGTGTGTGCGTGCGCGTTCTTTGGGTTCATAGTTCGAAGAACAAACAGCTGATAAAATTACATGACAAGTTTTTTTTTTTTTTTTTTAAATTTTTTTTACGTAAACAAATCAGTAGTAAAGTTCTTTGCCATAACCCTGATATTGAGGCGCCCGAATAATAATAATAATAATAATACATCACTTAATAAAAAGTGCAGTGGTAAAAAAAAATAATGAAAAAAATGATCGTGGCAGCAGAAAATCATTTTAATTAACATTCGGGGTTAATTTATTTATCAACCCCGTTTATAAAAACCAATTTTGTTTCAATCAACTGTGACGATTAATTAAATTTGAAAATATTATTAATAATAATAATAATAATAGTTGGTAATACGTCGTCGTTGTCGTCGCTCCCATTATTATTATTATTATTATTTACGAATGTTATCAGAGTTCATTGTTTTTATCATTGTTTGCAAAAAAAAAAAATTTAACATGTAATTTCCCTCAGCTGATAATTTTTTATAAAAAAAAAAATTCTCGAGGTTTTTAACGTTAATTTTTTTTTTTTTTTTGTTTCCCCGAAAAAATAAATTTTTAAAACGGCAACAGCAAAAACGACAACGACAAACAACAACGACAAACAAAACGATTCTCGTTAATGACAGACGAAAAAAAAAAAAAAAAAAATTGCGATAGGACGACAACCGGAAATAAACAACAACAAAAAAAAATTTCAAATCCCAAAAAAAAAAAAAAAAAAAAACATAAAGTTTATCATTTAAACAAAAAAAAAAAAAAAAATCAAATCAAATAAAGGAAATTAAGTGGGGGCGGCTTTAGCTTAGCATTTTTTTCGGTGACGTGTAATTAACAAAAAAAAACAAAACAAACCACGTGATTTTTTATAAAACTGGAAAATTTTTTTTGTCGCACATTCGCATAAATAATTAATTAAAATTTTACGAGGGACGTTTTGAATAAGAAAACAATATAAATTTAAACAAATAATAATAATAATGATCGTTAATAAAAAACGGGGGTGGGAAAGAGGAGGGAGTTAATAAAATAATAATAATAATAATAATACCCTTGATGATGATTATTATTAACATTTGCCGGAGGGAATTTGAAATTTTTTAATTTTTAATTTTTTTTCACGAGTTAATAAATAAATTTATTTATTTATTAATTTCATTATTATTATTATTATTAATGTTGATATCTTAGAGAGAGAGAGAGAGAGAGAGAAACTAAATTAGAACAGTTATTATTATTATTATTATATTCATGTACGATTAAAAAAAATGATTTTCGAAACGAGTACATAGAAACCTTGGAATTAATTATTTATAACAATTAATTAATTAATTATGATCGAATGCAATTTTTTTTTTTTTTTAATTGGAAATGCAATTTATCGATCGATAATTGTGACACGTTTTCATTATTATCATTATCATTTTCCTCTATTGAGGAGAGAGAGAGAGAGAGAGAAAGAGAGAAAGAGGGGAAATATATATTCCACGATGTTCGAACGATCTCTCATACCCTTTCGAATTTTCATCTATCATCGTTATCATTATTATTACTATTATTATTCCTATTATTATCATTATTATTATTATTACCTGGGTGATATTAAGGTATTAGGGCGTGGATAGGGTTGAGATCAAGGTTGAAAGTGGTAATGAAACAAAAACAAAAAAAAAGTCGAATTTTTTTTTGGATATGTTATTGCCAAAATATTAATAATAATAAATTCGTTGTTGGTTAGATTTTAAAAAAAAGAGAGAGATGATGACGTAAAATCACGTGACGACTATTATTAATTTTTTTGAGGGGGGAGAGCAGGGGAGAGAGAGGGTGGTCGAAAGAGGGGGAAAAAAGGTCGATTTATTTTAAAATTATTACTTTTCATGAGTAAACTTTTTTTTTGTTTTAAAATCAACAAAAAATTTTTTAAAGATGGACGAAAAAAAAAAAAATGAAAGAAAGAAAGGAGATGATGATGATGATAATGATGATGATGATGATGATGATGAAAAAAAAGTAAAGATGGTAGGATGAATAAAATAAACACACGTAATATTATTTGTATAAGTGATTTACACTATTGCATTACCCAGACAAAGTAATTCAACAACGACGCGAGGTCTTTGACTTTAACCTTCAATTTGGTCAATATCCGGTGCGGATTTTTATTATTATTATTATTAATTTTCTATTACTCCCCCTCCCCCTCCCCCGAAAAAAAAAAATTTTTTTCTCTGTCGAACGAGTGTGAGAGAAAGGACAAACGAACGAACGAGTATGAAACAAACGACGTAAATCATTCTTAACCTTTTTATTATTATTATTATTTTTGCTGAATGTATTAAATAAATAATCATTTTCATGCATTCCATTTCATTTAAAAAAAAAAAAATGTCGCGTTCGAATTTCTGGAATGTCGTGCGAACGTAAAAAAAAAAAAACGTGGAAATAATCACCTGGGTAAGTAAGACCAGGTAAAAATGTGTTACATCACACCGTTTTCTCTCTCTCACTCTCACTCTCTCAGTCTCTCTTTCTCTTTCTCTGTTATATTACACTCAATCATTCTTGAATGAAATTTAAAACGAATTCTCACAAAAATTCAATCCGGGGTTTCTTTTGATTTTTCTCTTCAACAAGTTCCATTTAGTCTAAATTAAAAAGTAAATCTTCTCCAGTTTCCATTTTGCAATAAGGGAAATAAAAAAACGCCACACTCTCTCTCTCTCTCTCTCTCTCTCTCTCTCTCTCTCTCTCTCTCTCTCTCTTTACGCCTAAGAACTCTTTGTAAGAAAATTAAAAAAAAAAAAGAATCGTCGTGGAAGTAACAACCACAACAATAATAATAATAATAAATGTCAATTACGCATGAAAAACACATTTTGTTGTTATCATGTCTTTAAAACTTTTGTTTTCGTTTCAGGTGCACGATTTTTCTTATCACAAACGTAATAATAATAATAATAATGACGGAAATATACGGGTACGAAGAATAGTAAAAGGAAAAAGAATTTCAATCATCAGATAAAAAGAAAACGAAAGGAAAATGGAAAAGAAAAATTTTTTCTTATGGATTTTCTACGAGCTCGTTTTATACGCCGCACTCACACACCTACTTTGGTTTAAGTTCAAGGTAATTAACAAAATCTATTTATTTATAATTATTACACAAGAGGACATTGATATTTATCGTGGCGGTAAAAAAAAAAAAAAAGTGGCACTATTAGTTAGATTTTTTTTTTTACATCACCACAATGTCACCAACAAAATTTTTTTTTTTTTTTTTTTAATCTAGCGGTATTTTTAAAGGACGAATCTAGTTTTTTTCATATTTTCTGGAAAGTTTTGGAAAAAAAAAAACATATTTACGATGACATATGATCGTTAATATTAATAATAATAATATCGTTTCTAGCTTATCCAGTTAATTACCATATTAAGGCTAGTCATAGATATTATTATTATTATTATTATTATTAATTCGTAATGGATTTTTACCAAATTTGGTGGTGGTATATATCGATGATTTCGAATGACTGTTGGATCGTTAAATAATATATATAACTTCCTAGTAGTTGGTAATACTAGTTTTGGTAGAAAAAGTCGTGGAAAGAGACATTTTAGATAAACACATTTTGGGGGACCTTGGAAAAAATTGCGTGTGCGTCGTGTTGTCGAAATTCGATTAGGTAATGGTGGTGGTGGTGGTGGTGGTAGGGGAGGTGAGGTTTAAATGTCAATATATATAAAAATTTTTAACTATTTCTAGAAACTTCTTGTTGACAAAGATATTCGCGTAGGAAAATTTTCGGGTCGGCGGTGTTTTTTAATAAAAAAGTTAAAAAACTTACCCAAAGGTCTTCCCTCGTGATGCTATTATCTGTATAATAAACTAAATGAGCCGGATGTAGGGGTTTGGTAGCCCTGATTTTACTCGATAGTAAAAGACACGTCGAACCTAATAATTGTAGTTGTGATTTTTTTATTTGGCAGATTGATAGAAAACGATCTAAATAATTCATAGCTAATGGGAAAACATCTTGTTCGCATTTTTCCGCTTCGCAAACCTACAAAAAAAAAAATTATTATTATTATTAGTATAAATCAAGGGTGAATGATAATAATAATAATAAAACACCACGTGTTTGTTGCTGTCGTGTAAATAATAATAATTTAACCTTTAAAAAAATCGATTCGATAATGATTTTTTTTTTTGTAATTATGGAAATGATTCAAGGTTTAGATATGGAAAATTATTATAATTTTTTTAAATTTTTTCGCGCCATTTTTAACAAAAGCCACGATGAAAATTTATTTTTTTTTAAAAAAATTATCTCGAGTATTTATTTATTTATTTAAATTGAATAGTTTTTCTTTCGTGAAGATATTAAAAAAAAAAAAAAAAAAACTATTGCTAAATGTAAACAATCATACGACGACACTTCCTTGTTGTTTGTTGTTGTTGTTGTTTGTCGTTGTTGACACGAAGAAAAAAAAAAAAGAAAATTAGGTGACGCTTATGCCTAATCGTTGTCATTCATCTTCCGTCATTTGTATATGTTTAATATGGAGTAGAAAACGCATACAATCTCCGAATTTTTTTTTTTTTATTTTCTTCTGCTTCTTTTTCTCTCTCTCTCTCTCTTTCTCTTTCTCTGTCTCTGTCTGTCTTATTAGCACAGCTTTCGTCGTGTAAAAAAAAAAAAAAAAATCTTTTATTCATTTCAAGGTCATGGGAATGCTTGTATAGTTTTTTTTGTGAAAAGGTATACAGGTATGTTTCGTATGAAAAACAATCAGAAAGGGAAGGAATACAAAAGAAAGAAAAGGAAAAAAAAAATGTGTAATGATAATAATAATAATGATGATGATGATGATAAATTTCATTACGATATATATATATAAATATAATTTAGGCTCGGGATTCTTTCTGACTGACAATTGAATCTGTCGCAGGTTTTAATTAACTTCTTTGAATGAAACTTATGAATCTTTGCTGCGTCATTATACATTTTTTTCATCATTAAATCTTTTTTTTTGTTAGTGTTAGTATTATTATTATTACTACTATTTTTTAGGCGCGTTATTATTATTATTATTATTTAAGGTGAAAAAACAGAAATTCCGTTGATAACAATAGCGAATGATGATTATGTTTAAAAAAATTAGAGGGTTGTTGAGAAGGAGGAAGAGGGGAGGGGAGGGAAGGGAAGGGGGGAAACAACCGCTTAAAGGTCTGTTTGTTGTTTGTGTTGATTGACAAGTTGCAGGAAAAAACGACAGTAGGGATATAAGGAAATTTTTCGTTTTTAAAAAAACTACAAACGCAAAACGGTTGTTATGATCGATTAGAGAAAACAAACACGAGGAACAAACAAAAAAAGCGTAAAAAAATTTTTGTTGATAATGATAATAATTAAAAATGTTAGGAATTCGTTTAATGAGGGGAGAGGAGAGGAGGGGAGGGGAGGAATCAGGAATACCAAAAAAAAAAAAAGTCTATAAATAATAATTTAGACATTGAACTTTGTAATATCTTATTCGTAAGAAATGTCACAACGACAACAACAACAACAACAACAACAACGACGACTAAGACGACAGAAAAGAAAGAAAACAAACGGAAAACAGTTCGGAAAAATACTCCGAACGTTTTTCACGCCTAACGGTACGAAAAACCTTTCCAAATTGTTTTTTCGTCATCATAGAAATTAATGACGTAGAGACGACAATACGAAATATCTTTCGAATTTTATTTTTTTTTGTTTCAAACACTGGACAACAAACAACAAACAAACAGACAAACAAAATTTTCCATTTCGATTCAAGTTCAAATGTCAAGGGAAAAAAACAAAAAATTTTTTTACACACTTGAACTTGTCCTTCGAAACGGTCGAATTCCATGTGAAAATATTATTATTATCATGTGGGTATGTGTGTGTGTGTGCGTGCGTGCGTGGGGGGCGTCTGTGAGTTTTACACGTCGGGATGAATATGATTTAGGTATTTAATGAAAAAAAAATTTAAAAATTGATGTTTAGGTAACAACAACAACAACAAACGAAATTTTTGTTGTTGTTAAGTACGTGTGACTAAAGTAATTTGAAATTATTTTACTTTTTTTTTTTTTTTTCACTTCCGCATTTAGTTAACGTATCAAGTTTATTGCTAAGTCATGTCATTGCTGCATGAAATCAGATTTTAGTTTCCACGCACACACACACACACACTCACTCTCTCTTTCTCTTTCTTTCTCTTTCTCTCTCTCTCTCTTCTTTCTTTTGTTTATCCTGTTTTCATAAGGAATAAGCTGACTTTATTTCAATGAATGCGATTTTTTACGTAAGGTAAATATTGAAAATAAAAAGCTGAGATTGCTTGGAAAATGTAAGGAATGAAAGAAAGAGAAAGAGAGAGAGAGAGAGAGAGAGTGAGAGAAATGGGAAAGAGGGGATAGGAAAAGAAAATAGTTATTCTTTCTCTCTCATCCAGGTTGTTGTTTGCTTAGATAAGCGATTCCATTGTTTTCTATTTACGTTTTTTTTTTTTTTCATCATCATTATTATTATCATCGTCGTCGTCGTCGTAGTCGTAGTCGTGGTTGTAGCAAAAGAGAATAAAAGTTTGTGAATATGAATTCATGAATAACCGGAAGAGAGAGAATCTTTGAAAGAGTGAGAATTAATATCGAGATGTCATATCGTAACTTGTTTGTCTTACTGGGTGGTACATTACGTTGATGGTGGTGGGATAAAAATGATGATATTCATGAAGTAAACTTAAATTTTAAAAAAAAAGAGCGTCAGGTTGTTGAACGCACTCGATTGTTTAATGTGTTAGTGTTAAAGGGTATGCAAATACAAAAACAAACGACAAACAAACAAACAAACACAAACGAAACGCATTCGATTTATCCCCCATTTTTCATTGACTTTTATACTCCACAACAGGAAGAAAAATCGTATTTTTATAAGTAACCACCACCACCACTACTACTGCCACGTAAAAAAAAAACAATAAGTGACACGTTTTAATTTTTCGCGGGAAATTTGAAAAATGGTGACGATGTGTAACGAATGACAGACGTTCTTTTTCCCACGTTCGTATTTTTTTTTTTGGGGGGGGGAGGGGAAATTTCGGTTCCATTGTTGTGAAAAAAACAAAATGGCTACCTTGAAATATGTTTTGATTTCGTATTTTATTTTTAATCGAGTCGAATAAATGATAACCGGATTGACAAGTTGTTAAAAAAAATTTTTAATCAGTCAAAAAATCATCGTCGTCGTCGTAAAAATAGAAATTTTCTTATCACAGAGTTTAATTGTGATACGACTTGGCGTTCGTTCGATATGAATATATATTTTGTTAAAACTATTTCCGTTTTTCTCGTTAGATTTTTTTATTATTATTATTATTATTTCTGTAATCGTGATGACAAATCGTGACAAACGAGTGTTTGTGTTGTTTGTACACTGTAAAAATTAAAAAAATTAAATTGTTAAAAACGCGTGCGTAAAAAAAATCAAACGTAAGGTAATAATATTTAAATAATAAAACGATAATTTTTCTAATTACACGTCGTTTTTGTAAATAAAACGCGGGGGTGTAAAACAAAAAAAAAAGGGAAAAACCGGAAGGAAATTTTTTTTTTTTTTGTGGAAACAACAACAATCAATCAACACAAAAATTGTTTTTACGAAATGGTAGCGTAATGCGTGGGTTGTAATTACTACCCGGGGAAAAAAAAAGGGGCGTTCGACAAACACAACAACAACAACCGAAAAACATTCACGCGCCGTACGGAAATTATACATATATATATAAAAATTGATGAGTTTATGTTTAACGCCTACTCAAAAATTATCATTATTATCATTTTTAAATACGTTTCGAAGGGATCCGAATATTTCCAGAACATTCCATTAGCAAAAAATTTTAATAATAATAATAATAATAATTGAATAGTTGAAAATTTTAACCTCGAGGTAAACAGGCAACAGGTAAAAGTTTTTGTCTTCTTCTCCTTTTCCAGGAATTCGTAGAAAAATAATAATAATAATAATAATGTTTTTTATCTTCCAGTTGTTTCTCTCTCTCTCTCTTTCTCTCTCGCACACGCAAATTTTTCCCACTACTTTCCTCATATGCGTAAATTAATGCGGGTAATAAAGAAAAAGTTAGAAAATAATAATAATAATAATAATAATAATAATAATAATAATAAATTAAATAAAAAAAAATTGCGGGTGGTTACAAAGTTATTTCATATAACTACCAACAACCAACCAGCTGCTATTAATGTTATTTTGTTGTTGTTGTTGTTGTTGTTGTTGTTCAGGTTGTGAACAAGTGCATCCACCTGTTTAAGACGTACCTGACTTGAGAATAAAAAGCCAACAACCGTTAAGAAGATTTGACGAGGGTGGTTTTATATTTAAAAAAAAAAAAAAATTTATTTTTGGGTTTTTAAGTTATGCGGTTCATTATAATTGATTGTTGTTAATAATAATAATAATGATGATGATAATAATGATAAAAAAGAGAGAGAGAGAATGAAAGAAAACTTTCGTGGAAATTTTTTTTTTTTTTTTTCCACACAACCTTTCACACGAATGAAAATTTATTTATTTAAAAGAAAGAATTTTTTTTTTTTTTTTTTTTTTTAAGGGATTGAGGACGATGAACTTTTGTACAAACGGATTTTTTCGTTTGTTTGTTTGTGTTTGTTTGCTTGTTTGTTTGTTACCCTTACTTAAAATTTCCTTTTTGATTGTCGAACGTGCTTAATAAATTTCTTATTGTTTTCAACAAAAAAAAAAATTTTTTTTTTGTCGTGGGTATAATTTTTGGGAGTTTAAAAATATTCGATTTATAATTATCCAGGTAAACTGCTGCCACGACGACGATTAAAAATAAATTTTTTTTTTTTTTTTTTTTTAAATTTAAAGCGTGAATAATTTAAAATTAAAAATATCGAATTGACGAATAAAAAAAAAAAAAAAAACAATTTATTTTTTCAGGTATAATTGTGAAGGTGTCGGGGAACGTTGGGGGGGGGGGCGGGGGCGGTATTGGAAAAACTGTTAATGCAAACGGGACAAAAGTGAAAACTTTAAAAAAAAAAAAACAGGTATGGGTTACCTTGAAACGACCCCCAAATTTTTTATATTTTATTTTTTTTTACAAATCGCAAACTAAAAAGTGAGTGAAAAAGAGTGAGAGAGAGAGAGAGAGAGAGAGAGAGAGAGAGAGAGAGAGAGAGAGAGAGAGAGAGAGAGAGACAAGAATTTTCCGCATTCATTGATTTTTTTTTTCGACTGGAATTCTGGAATCGAAAATCGATAATTTTTTTTTTTTTTTTTTTCATAATTTCTGGAATGAATTTTATCCTTGTAGGAGAGGGAGGAAAAAAATTTTTTTTTATAAAATACGTTTTTATAACAACATTCTGGAGTTTTTCTCCAGGATTTTTTTTTTTGGATAAAATTCATACTAGTATAATTTTTTTTTTTTTATAAACTCGATCGAAGGTTATCCAGTTCTTTGTTTATATATATAAAACATATACGCCGAAATCGAAGAGAGAAGAACAAAAAAAAAAAAAATTAACAAACGGGGAGGTTGAAGGATAATGAGGGCACTAATCGAATTAATAATAATAATAATAATAAATTTTTCGTGGCCCACACACCTTGACATTCAATCGTCATCATTATCACAAGCGAAAAACAAAACAGCTGATTAGTTTAGTTTTTTAAAAAAAAAAAAAATAAATTTTTTGATATCATCTTACTTACCTCCAGCATCCATTCAGCAACAGTCTTTCTCATTGCTGGAGTTATTTCCTCTTGTATGCAATCGAAATAAGAACTGTTCGGACAATACCTTTCTTCTATTTTTAACATGTTATGAAGTACTCTATCATCACTTAATAATACTTCATCCGGATATGTCCTACACTCGCACTCGGATTCACAACACAAAAGAGACATTTTTAATAAAAAAAATTTATTTTAGGTTTAAAAAAAAAAAAAAATTGTTTTTGTAGTGCGCGACTACTTTTAAAACGACGACGACGACGACGACGACGACGACGACGATGACGACGCGACGTTCTAATCGTCGACTAGCAAAATTTTTTACACGTTAATTACTAAAACCACGAGAAAAAATAACTAAAATACTAACTGAGAAATTTCATTTTTTTTTTTACGTTTATTTACCTACTACTACGACGACGACGACGACGATAATAATAATTTTTTCTTGTAAAAAAACAACCGGAAAATGAAAGAAAAAAGTTTGTCGTTGTTGTCGTTGTTGCGATTGTTTTAATTTCTTTTAAAAAAATTTTTTTTTTTTATTAATTTTTTTATTTAGTAATAACGATGAATTGTTGTTATTGTTGTGTTTGTTTGGTTGATTGATTGTAATGTTTGTATTCGTACAATCCGACCTCTTCGCCTGTCTGGCACTGACTATCAAAAATTGCCTTAAGAGATTTCTTTCCGTGGGAAAGCCCAGCTGTTGATGCCTTATTTATTGTTAAACAGGTCTAACCGACGACGAGTTTTTAACAACAACAACAACAACTAGTACGACTTACGATTATAACGACCGTAAGACGATTTTTTTCGTTTCAACCAATGAATTTCCCCTACCATAATAATAATATTAATACGTACACGTCTGCGCAAAGTGACGACTTACGATCGTAAGAATAAAATAATAATAATAATAATAAGCTCCGAAATTGTGGTACGAATCGATTTCGATATATATGTATATTCGAGATATCGAGTATGCGAGTAACGTCGCGAAATGATTTTTCTATATTTTTTTTTTGAAATTTGTATCGTTTGTTAATGACGTAATCGTCGTCGTCGTCGTTGATTAACCGAAAAAAAAAAAATTTTTTTGCAAATGATGATGATGATGATGATAGGAATTGTTCCCATGAGTTATCAGATTTTGTTTGTTTGTTGGTATTTAGGTTGTTGTATCAATCCTGCTCTCAGGTATCATATTACCCCTCATTCTCCCCCCTCTCGCGTAACATTCCAGGATCGCAGTGTTTTTTTATTTTATTTTTTTTATGCTTTAAATTTTTTTTTTTTTTCTCAATGATGATGATGATGATAATAGTTCAGGTTCGAATCGGGAATTTGTTTCATTTTTTTTTTTTTTTTTTTTTTTGCGAAAATTTTTTTTTGCATTCGTTGTTCCACGATTAAATTTTTTTTTTTTTTTTTTTTTTATTTAAATAACGACCGCGGGTTTTTGGAGAAAATAATAATAATAATAATAATTTATTTCGCGGATTTTTTTTAAACGAACAAATCGGGGGGAGGGGAGTGGGGGTTCGTAGGGGGTGAAAGGAATCACAAATCGAAAATTTTTTTAATTAATTAATTTTTTTAAAAAATTTTTGTTTAAACAACCGAAAAAAAAAATTTTTTTTTTTTGTTTAACATTCGCAAATAATAATAATAATAATAATAATAATAATAATAATAATAATAATAATAATAATAATAAAATTGTTAATGACACGATGAAAAAATTACAAAATGTAAATTTTCCACGTTAATTGTTTTAAAAAAAAAAATAAAATAATTTTTTTTATTGGCGTAATTCTGGAATTTTATTATTATTATTATTATTAATATTATTATTATTTGTCAAACGAGTCTGGAAAAAGTAAGGTATGAAATTTAAGGTTGTTTGTTTGTCGTAAGGTTTTTGTCGTTATTAAATGGGGAAAAAAAACGAGTTTTTCGATTTATTAAATGGCGATTTAACGAAAAACACGTGAAAAAAAATTTTTTTTTTATGTCACCGACAATAACGTCATCATTATTATCATCATCGTCGTTGTCGTCGTTGCCAACTTTAACATTTGAATTTTGTTTTTTAAGGGTTGTTGGAAAATCGCATCGATAATAATAATAATAATAATTTTGTTGCTGTTATTTAAATTCGTGGTTCAAAGTAAAAAAAAAAAAAAAAATTTATTTGGGCGTTAAGTATTGCGGTTCGTAAGCAAATAACTACCTGAAATACCTAAATTTAACGACTGCTGGAATGTTATTAACCGACCGTGTTTACGACGACGACGACGACGACGGGTACCTCTCATGGAATTTATACCTTTAAAAAAAAAAAAAAAAAGAAAAATGTTTCGTGCCACGTTTAAACCGATGAATATCGATTTCGTTATATAAACGATTTAAATAAAAAAATAAATAAAATTTATATCGAATCGATATGAAAACGATTAATCGATTAAAATAAAAAATTAATTTTTTGTCTTTCAGGTTTTTAAAAAATGGTGGATGACGATGTCTGATGCCACGATGAACAAACAAAACGAAGGGGAAAAAAAAAAAAAATTATTCACTCGATTGAAGTGATGTTAACGATGATGATGATGATGATGATGTGACAAAAATTTAAAGATTTTTGGTAAGTGACAAATTTTTTTTTTCACCCCTTCTTTCATCCTCCTCACCCCTTAGCATGTTCTTCGATTGGGTACTGGAAGGAACGATTTTCTCCAGATGATTTAGGTTCGCAAAAAAAAAAAAAAGAAAGAAAATCTCAGGTTGAGAATTCGTTTGGTTGGTGCGATTGTTTGTTCGTTTTTTTCATTAAGGGTTGTTTGCTTTATCACCCCCTCCCTCCTTCCTCACCCCATTTTCTTCCCTCCCCCTCAGTCTTTCCAGCCACCTAAAAAACAACAAATTCTCCAGTTTTTTCATCCAGTTTTATTAAAATTCATTCATTTTTTTTTTCTTTTTGTTCGGTTATATTAAAATCGGTTTCAAAATGGCCAACATCATCATCATCGTCATCATCATTATCATTATCATTCTCATTATTATTATTATTATTATTACCGATATTAAACAAGGACGTGAACCTACAACAACAACAACAACATTAAATTAAATAATTTTTTATTTATTTATCATTATTATTATTATTATCATTATTATTATTATTATTATTATTATTATTATTATTATTATTATTAATTCAAACAAATAAAATGAAATAAAAAGAAGAAAATTTATGTTTAAACGCTTTTTTTTTTCTTTTTACACGACTACAAAATTGTTTTACAAAAAAAAAAAAAAAAAAGTGGCAGGAAAAAAATGTCGTTGCAATAGTTGACGACGATGTGTGTTTCGGTCGGTTGTTGTTGTTGTTGTTGTTGCCGACAATCGGCAACTCTCGCATTTTTTATTATTTAACCTTCGAAACGAAAAAAAAAAGAAAGAAATGAAAATTGAAAGAAAGAAAATAAAAAGAAGGTTTTTTTTTTTATTTTTTTCTAGAAGGTTTTAGTGTTGTAAATTATTATTATTACTATTATTATTATTATCATTATTTATTTATTTAAAGCACGAAAACTTATTTTTTAAAAAAATATATATATATATGTATACATACATATATATCTATCGATCGTTACATTGTTTAAATATAACTGTTTAGGAGAGAGAGAAAAAAAAATTCTTTTATGACGTCAGAGTCTGAAATTTTTTTTTTTTTGTGTTACGATTAATTTTTTTTATTGGGGATTTAAAAAAAAAAAAAACGGTCGACATTTTTGTGATTGGAAAGTTTTTTTTTTTTTTTTATATTTACTTTTTTTTATATAAAAACACCGCGCGGCAATCTTTCTCTCTTTGTCTCCGTCCTTCTCTCTCTCTCCCTCTCTCTTTATTCGTCTCTGTATTTTTCTCTATCTATCTCTCTTACTCTGTCTCTGTAATTCTCTGTCTCTCTCTTTCTCTTTTTCTACTTGTCTCTGTACCCCTCTCTCTCTATCTGTCTCTGTATTTCTCTGTCTCTCTCTCTCTCTTTCACTGTCTCTTCGTTTCTCTCTCTCGCCATCTTTGTCTTTCTGTGTGTGTGTGTGTTTGTGTTTGTGACTCTCTCTCTGTGTATGTGTGTGTGTGTGTGTGTGTGTATCTCTCTCTCTCTCTCTCTGTCTATGTATTTCTGTATCTCTCTCCCTCTCTTCTTCTGTCTCTCTGTATGTCTTTTTGATTTTGTATCTTTCTCACTAACCTTATGCTTTTTAATTTTTTATGTCTCTCATTCTCTTACACACTCGATCACCCCGTCTCTCTCTCTCTCTCTCTCTCTTACTTTCTTTCTGTATGTCTATTTCTCTCTCTCTCTTTTTTCTTACCCTTTCTTACTGTTTTTTTTCGGAAATGTCTATCTATAACATTCACGCTTTCGCAAAAAACGTCATTTTTTTTTAGAAAAAATAGTAATAATAATAATAATTTAAAAATGAAAAAAAAAACTAATAACGATTTTGTTTGTTTGTTTGTTTTTTATATATTTAAATATGTATTTAAATGTGGATTCTTTCAAATGATGCGACACAGTTAAAAATGGTGACTTAGGTTTTGTACGGGATCAAAGATCAGAATTACAAATGTTATCAATAATAATTTTGATATTAAGATCAAGGAGATCTTAAGTTCCCTTAAGCCCGAGGGATATTATTATTATTATTATTATTATTATTATTATTATTATCATAATCATAATTATTACCGAGAGATTGTAATAATAACAAGTCGAAGGAAAGAAAGAAAGAAAGAAAGAAAGAAAAAAAAATGAGTGAGAGAGAGAAAAATATTATTAATAACATACCTGAATTCAATTGGAAAGACAACAAACGGGCAAACCCTTAAAAAACAAACCCTTACCTCCTCTTCTTCTCTCCCTATCTCCCTCTCTCCTCCCCCCGAAACCCCCCATTTGAAAATGATGGAAAAAAATTTTTTTTTCAAAAAGCTATAAATCAGATGTTATTTTCTCTCTCTCTCTCTCTCTCTCTTTTTCTCCGACTACAAATTTTTTATAGTATTGACAAATTAAACTTCTCTCTATGGAATTTATTAAAAAAAAGGTTTCCCCTCTCCTCTCCCCTTCTCTTCCTTTCCCCCTCTCTCTAAGGTTGAAATATACGAAGTAGGTTCCGTTAGTTCGTGAGAAAAGGTTTTATTATTATTATTATTATTGTAAAAAATTTTTTTAAAAATATTTAATGTAATAAGGGAACAAATATAATTACGTAATTGTACTCTATGGTTTATTTTATTAAAAAAAAAAAAACCATAGAGGAAAAAAACAAGAAAAATGTAATCATTATAATATTCGTTTGCCTATTCGAAATGCAATGGATGGTTGATACGGGGGGACATATTCCCGCGTTTTACTTTAACACGATTTTTTTTTTTTTTTTTAATGGTTTTAATTAAAATGAGGTTGTTGTTGTTTGTTGTTGTAATTAAAAGTAGTTAATTGGTGCAATATCGTTTCCGACTTTGAGAATCCGTGGTAAAAAATATGATTGCACTAGTTTTTTTTTTTATTAAAAATAAAACAAACACAAATGGCGTTCGTTTGTTTAAAAAAAAAAAAAAAAACAAACGTCGTATTCGTCGTTGTCGTATTTATTTGCACGCGGCGTAAACTACTAAACCAAATTTTTTTTTTTTAAATTTTCTCGATCGTTTGTCATTTATTAATAATAATAATAGATTTTTTTAAAAAGAGAGAGAGCGAGAGAGAGAGAAGACGTTTTTTTTTTACGTTTCGTTTGTTATTTTTTTTTTTTTTTAATGGCGCCACCAATAATTTTTCTTTTTTTTTTTTTTATTGGAATTCAATAATTTTTTTTTTTTAATATAATTTGATACTTTTACCTATTGTCTCTCTCTCTCTCGTTTGTTTTCTCTCTTTCTCTTTTCATCGTTTGTCGATTGTTTTATTTTAATCGTTTAAAAAGAAAAAAAAAAAAAAAAGTGCAAAATTTTATTTTTTACATTCACGTGCGTGCATTTAAATTCCATTATAAACTGTTACAACCGGAAATAAAAAAAAAAAAAAAAAAAAAGAAAAACATAAAACTTTACACAGGTGTAACAACCGAACAAACACCACACGCACACGATTGTCACTTTTTTTTTTGTTCTTATTAGGTCTCTAATAATAATAATAATAATAAAAATGATTAAATTGTTTGCGTGACTTTATTTCGACAAAAACAACAACAAAAGAGGGAAAATCGTGACGATTCTTATTCAAATAAAAAAAAAAATTTATTATTATATCATTATCATCATTATCATTATCATCATCATCATCATAATCTTCGTGAATGAGAGGTGCTATTTAAGTGTGGCCACCATTAAGAAAAAAAAAAAAAAAAAAGAAGTATAATCGTCGTTATCATCGTATTTGCGTAATGAAATCGTTTTCGTGTAAATAAATAATTTTTCATTTTTTTTTTTTTTCACCGTACCTGAAACCTTTTTTACCTTATTTATTCTTCCGCCACACCCCTCGCTACCCCCTTCCCCTCCCGCCACAAACCTTTCGTGAATTTATCATTCGTTAATTAAAAAAAAAAAAAAAAATTTAAAAGGGTAGGAAAAAAATTATCCTAATTATTATCACCGCCATCGTGATAAATGATGATTGTTACTTCTGTTAGGAATTTCCTTTTTCCACCGTTTTAACTTCCGTTTAATCGAGAACAAAAATTTAAAATTTAAAAAGGCGGTAACGCCTCCGTAGGGAGGAGGAGGGGGAAAGGCGGGGGTGTAATTAATTTACCATCTTTTTTTCGTTTTGAAAACTCGCGCGTTTTCCCCGTTCTCCCTCCATCTCCGGTTGTTTGTTTACGTTAATTTTGTTGTTGTTGTTGTTTTGTCGTCGTTATCATTAGTACCTCGATTCGTTGATAATTGATAAGGTTGTTTTTTATAAGGATACCTGGAAAATTGGGTGGTCATTTTATTTTTTTTTTTTTTTTTACCATTTTCGAGGAATCGGATTCGGGCTAAATGAAAATGTTAAATTTGTTTACGGTCGTGTCGGTGACGGTGGTGGCGATCGGTTTGTTTAAAGTATCAAATACCTGAACCCACCCCTCCCCTATCCCCCTCCCTCCCACCCTCCGAAAAAGAAAAAATTAAAAGAATTTAAAAATTCCGTTAAACAAATAACCCGTAAAAAAAAGAGAAAAACATACGAAAATTATCATTATTATCATCATCATCATCATCATGGGAAACCATAGAGGTTGTAGAACAAACTAGCAGAAGAAATATATGCGCCACCAATCTGAAATATTTTTATATTTTTTATAATAAGGTGTGGATTCGTAACAAAATATTTTTTTTCCTAAAAAAAAAAGGTTAAAAAGGGAAAAAAAGCCGACAGAACAAGAAGGGGGAGGGGAAATGGGGGGAGGAGGGAGAAAGGAGAAAAACAAACGATGGAAAGAGGGAGGAGGAGGGGGAGGAGGGAGGCTCACATATTAAAACGACAAACAAACAAAAAATTTTATTTATTTTTGTCTCCTGGAGTTTTTTTTTTTTTTTTTTTTTATGTTTTCGTGGATTTTTTGTTTGTTGTTGTTTGTTAATTAGATTCACAAAAATTGTTACATGATGTACGGAAAAGAAAATTTTTATTCATTACGAATTTATCAAAACAAACAACAAACAAACGCATTTTTTTTTTCTTTCTTCTCGTTCTCGTGAAACGCGGCGTAAATTTTTTTTTCAAAATGGCGTCGATGGATCGTATGCAAAAATGAAATGAGTGTTTGTGCGTTTGTTAGTGCGTGCGCGTGCGTATTCCTACAAAGCTTTTTACGCCAACAAACAAATTGAATTTAAAATCAACAACCAGAATGATGACTAAGAGATTTTATTTATAAGAGAATCTCATCAAACGACTCAGCATCTTTTTCTCTCTCTCTCTCTCTCTCTCCATAAAAATCATCTTTGCCTTTTTTTTTGTTCGATTGGGAAAACCTTTTGTTGGTGGTGGCGGTGGTGGTGGTGCATGATAATAATGATGATCATCATCGGCCTTAAGGGTTTCGTGTCGCACGTTTGTAAAACCGAAAAAAAAAAAAAAAAAAACGAATTTAAAATAAGAAAAAAAAAAAAAAAAAAACCTTAGGCGAATATAAAAAATATATTATTCGATAATAAGTGGAAGAAGACATTGTCTATTATTTGTGAGAGAGTCTTTTGTTTGTCCCTCCGTGTGATTTATGATAAATTTTTTATTCTCCTCCCACGTCATGAAATAAATAATAAAAAAAAAAAAAAAAAACTATCGGGGGGGTAAACAAACGAAGTTAACGAATTAATTTTTTTTTTTTTTTTTATCTTAGATTTTCACGGTTTGTTTGTCGTTTGTTTGTTTGTTAGTGCGTAAGAAGTGTATAAACGTGGGAATCCCCTAACTCAACCACGATAATTTTTTTAAAAAATTTTATCATTAATAATAATAATGATATTTTTTTTTTTTTGTAAAAAAAATTTTCTTTAAAAAAAAAAAATGGCAGATGGATAAATAATTAAATAATAATAATAATAATAATGATGAGGGAAAAATGTTTGTTGTTTGTTCTGGTTGTCGTTGTCAAAATGAATGAAAAAAAAAACAAGATTTTTATTATTTACAATTAAAGAGAGAGAGAGAGAGAGAGAGAGAGGGAAAATGAAAATCCATAATAAAAAAAATATTCGGTAATAACCGCCGCGTCGTGTTTGCCTGTTTGTTTGTTTGTTTGTTTGTTGGGGATCTCCGATTAATTTTTTTTAATTACGCGCGCATAATAATTGTTTTATGGACAAATCCATCATCGTCGAAATTCTTTTTCCAAAATTTTGTTTTTCTCGGTTTAATATTTATCGGGGGGGGGGGGTGGAAGGTACCTGAAAAATGGTACGCAACCGGTAAACCATTTTTTTTTGAAAAAATTAAAATTTTATAAGGGTGAGAATAGAAAAAAGAAAAAAGGTTCGGAAAGTTATTATTGTACAGGTGGACAAAAAAAAAGAGAGCAGACGAAAATAATAAAAATATGGAAAAATGGATGATGGGGTGGTGGCGAGAATGACAAAACCTTTGAAATTTTTTTTTTTTTATTTTTATTTAGCGCCCCCAAAAAAAAATAAAAACCTTGTGTGGAAAACAATGGCTCACCTGTTTGTACGATTCGAAACAATTATTTCATGTTTTAAGTTTGTTAACCTGTCAAAAAGTCAATAGAGTGGCGCTAACCTTTGAACAAAAAAAAAAAAAAAAGTACAAAAGATATTTGGGGAGGGAGGAACCAAAACCAAAAAAGTCAACGCACCTTTTCCTAAATCATTATCATCATCATCATTATCATTATCATGGTCGTCGTCGTTCTTATCACGGCGTATGTAATCTATGAAATCAAATTTAGTAGAAACTTTCCAATTGTTTTATTATTATTATTATTATTATTATTATTATTATCATTGTCGGGAGCAATCCAGTAAAATGACCATAAAATTTCTTATTTTTTTTTTTTTTAAAATATCTAGTTACACTTTAAGGATAGGTAAATTCTAGGAAGTGAGAACAATAATAATAATAATAATAATAATAACTCTCGCAGGTATTCTCGAGATTCCAGGCACAGGTAGGAAGAGTAGTGTGATAAATGTCTATAGAAAAAAACGGGTAAGCATTTATTATTATTATTATTATTATTATTGAGAGAATTCGATAAATGGAATTTATCAATTTTGAATGACTCTGGAGAAAAGGGAAAAGGAAAAAGAACACGATTTGAACAAATGATTTTTTTTTTAATGACACGACGAAATTTTTTTTTTTTGGTGAAATGTCGTAAAATGCAAAATGACGTCACGCGACAGGAAACTATCTATTTACCAAAAAAAGAATGGGATGGGATGAGGGGGAGGGGGGTTTATAATAAAAATTTATACGGAAATGAAATTTTTTTAAAATTTTGTGTCTGTCTGCTTCTTCTTTTTCTTTTTGTCTTTGGTTTTATTCCTTTCTCTCTCTTTCTCTCTCTCTCTTTTTCTCTATCTGTTGGTGTCTGTCTGTTTCTCTTCTGTCTTTTCTTTCTGTGTATGTGTTCCTCTCTATGTTTGTGTAAATCTGTCTGACTATTTGCGTGTATGTGTGTTCATATCTCTCTCTCTCTCTCTCTCTCATTCCGTATCTTTGTGTTTATGTGTTCTCTGGACTCTCCCTCGACCTCTTTGTGTGTATGTTTCTCTCTTTCTCTCTGTTTGCCTCTTGTGTGTGTGTTTTTCTCTCTCTCTGTCTGTCTATTTTATTGTGTGTGTGTCTTTCTCTTTTTCTCTCTGCTTCTTTGTGTGTATTCTTCTCTGTCTTTCTCTCTCTCTCTCCCTGTGTTTGTCTGATTAAGTAAGTGTTTCTTTCTCTCCCCGTCTGTCTCTTGTGTTTGTGCTTCTCTCTCTTTCTCTCAATGTGTACCTATAATGTGTACTCTCACTTTCTCTCTTTTCTCTCCTTATAAGTAACAACAAAACAATCGAAAATTAATCAATTAATTAATATCATGAAAAGATTTTTATAATGGAGTTTTTCAACCGGAAACGGAAATCGCTCGCTTCGTGTCGGAAAAAAAAGGTTTTTCATAAAAACCAAAATATTGACAAAATCAGTATGCGAGTTGTTTTTGAGAGGGAAAAGATGGTGGTCTCATGAACCTGTCGTGATGATACGAGAAAGAGAAAAAAAAAAAACAAAACAACAACAACAACAAGACGACGACTTTCGACTATGATGATGATGATGATGATGATGATGAAGAAGAAATTTTTAGTGTGTTCGCACCCCCTCCCCATTTCGTGAGAAGATTTTTTTTTTTTTTTTTAAATTAAAGGTTTCCCTTCATTTCTTGTTTTTTATAATTAGTAATTGAGTTTAGAATTGGTTTAATGGAAGTGAATGCGGCGCCGCCTATTTTTTTTTTTTTTTTTTTTTAATACCTGAGGGGCCGGTTGTCGCGAAGCTTTTCTTTGTATTCAATTTAATTGCTGTAACTAAATTTGGTATTGATTCATTTTCTCGATTGGTATGCGATTGGCATCAGAAAAAAAAATTTTTAAAAAGGGGTTTTTGTTTTTTTTTTCCTTCTTCTTCTTCTTCTTCTCGTTCTTTTACCAACAACAACAACATTTTTTTTTGTATTAAACACGAATTCGTTTTGTTATTTAATAAATTGTTTTAAAATTTATCGTTTAATAATAATAATAATAATAATAATAGGGGCATTACATAAAAAAATGAGAATTTTTAATGTTAAACAAACGAGAGAAATGGCGACGACCAGGGTGTCATTTTAATTTTTTGTGCAAACATTTTGACTATTACGCGCGTGTGTGCGTTTTTACGCGCGTTTTAACGCGGCGATCAAAATAAATTTTCATTATTTAAACTCAATTAAACAAGAAATTTGAACAAAAGGAGAAAGTTAAATAAAATATTAATTAAGTCGCATCTTCTTTTCGGGTTTGAAAATGTCTGGGTTTTAAAGTTGTTAATAATAATAATAAAAAAAACATTTGGCCGTTATTTTAACTGCCAATTTCTCTCTCTCTCACACACACACTCTTCCCCTCTCTCTCTCTCGCTTTTCTCTCATTCTTTTTAAATGAATTTACCCTAATATTATTATTATTATTTTGCCAAATTTCATTCAAAAGAAATTAAATTTTATGTGTTTTTGTTTTGTTTCGTTCGTAAGTTCCAAAAAAAAACATTCAATTTATTATTATTATTATTATTATTATTATTATTATTATTTTTTCACACTTAATAAGGCAGACGACGACGTATGACGTGTAGTGTGTTGGGGGGTGGGGGAAGATTTTTTTGGGTGGGTTATCACAGGAATTTTTTTCTTTTTTCTTCTTCTTCTTACCATTACATCCTATTTTATTATTATTATTATTATTTATTCTTTATGTAACGTTTTGGAATT